>NW_027171475.1:75000-89318 GCF_036898095.1 Palaemon carinicauda
TGTGAAGTTGAATCCTATCAAAACCTGAAGTATGATTGTAAGTAAGTCAAGAACAGTGGCTCCTCACCAACCGGACTCAGCATTGATAGCGTTTTTTAACTTTGTATGCCTCTTTAAAATTTCAGGTGTGATTCTCGACAGCATATTTACTCATGAGAAACCCATTGGTTCACTGACTTCTTCGATTGCACTAAAAATTGGCTCATTGAGAAAGTATTTCAAGAATTTTTGGTGTTAAATCTATTCTGAAGAAGCGTTTTAATTCTACCCTTTTTTATCCATTGTTCTCTTGTCTGGTCTTCAGCTGTCGATTCTCATCTTAATGTATTGGACAGAAACTTATTGTCTATTAAATTTCTTATTTCTGATCTAGATATTAATCTCTGCCACCGTCGTTCAATTAGTTCATTATGGATGTTGCATAAGATTTCCTATAATTCTGACCATCCTTTACATTCAGATCTTCCAGGGCAGTTCCATCCTGTTCGTAATACTAGGTATGCATTTAATTCTAATAGTGAGGCCTTCTCCATCATGAGGATCAATTCTGCACAATACTAAACTACTTGTTCTCTAGTCCTGGGTAGTGCCATAACCTTTGTACCATGGCCTTCCACTGTCTTGGGTTACAGTTCTCTTGACTGATGGTAAACTTGGGTACGCTATTCTATTTAATTTCTCTTCCTCCTGTTTTGTTAAAGCCTTATAGTTTATAAGTTTATTTCAATGTTATTGTTCTTAGAATATTCTCTTTTTTTCCTTGTTTCGTTTCCTCACTGAGCTATTTTCCCTGTTGGAGCACATAGGCATATAGCATCCTGCTTTTCCAACTAAGTTTGTAGCTTAGCAAATAATAATAATAATAATAATAATAATAATAATAATAATAATGATGATAATAATAATGATAATGAGAATAATAATAATAAAATGATGAGAATAATGATGATAATAATAATGATAAAAGATAATAAAAATAGTAATAATAATAATAATAATAATAATAATAATAATAATATATATATATATATATATATATATATATATATATATATATATATATACATATATATATATATATATATATATATATATATATATATATATATATATATATATATATATATATATATATATATATATTGGACACATACCTCATGCCTGCTGTATAAGAAAGCCAATTCCATCAGACATTCAGTCCACCATTAAAGCAGTTATTCCTAGATCGTTCTTTCTGGTGAAATTAAGGAAGTTTTGAGAAATACCTAATCTTAAGGTTCGCAGTAACACATGACATGCTTCCCCCTCATACAGAATCTTTCTTCTGGAATGCTATTTTTACATCCGTTTTCCTTGTAAACTTTCTTCTTACAGAAGAGACTGAACATTCTTAGTATTCCTATTCAGTCACCATATTATTATTATTATTATTATTATTATTATTATTATTATTATTATTATTATTATTATTATTATTATTATTATTATTATTATTATTACTAGCTGAGATACAACGCTAGCTGGGAAATCAGGGAAAAATAGTCCTGAGAGGAACGGAAATAAACTGACACAAAAACTATAGCAACAGTGTCATGATAGGTAGGCCTTTCATATAATTACTTAAATTGCGGGGGAGGGGGGGGGGGGCAGCTTGTAGCGGATTAAGTTGTCTTTTCCATCTACAGTACATCATATTTGTAGAAAAAAAAGAGTAATCTACTCACGTATGCACCGCAGATGAGCGTTGGTGCTGGAGTTGACATTCCGGACGGAAGCTGCCTCTGTTTGGTGTTGCATCACGGTGACCATTGCAAACACGACCAGAAGAAGCCACTTTGTTATTGCCAAGAACTTCATTAGTCCTGAAATTGGCGGGAAACTGATAAATGCAGGAAATATGTGAAAGAAAAAGAATTAAACTAGTGGCAGTGATAATTCAATGAAAGAAACAGGTTCAAGTGGTTGACTGTTGATGAAAAACTTGTTTGGGGGATGTGCTAAGAAGTATAGAATGACAATATTTCAATTTGTATCGCAAGATGCTGTCTACGTTTCCTCAGAGATCTGTTGCCCAAACTAATGAATTCTCCTACATTAAGGAAATGTATTCAACAATAACAACACTAAATTCGTCATTCATGAGTTTACAAGTAACAGAACAAATGGAGACTCACCAAATAATTAGACAGGGATACTTGAAAGGACACTAAGCGTAGAGAGTAGACGTAGATCCCGAAAGGACAGAAGCAAACTGAGGCTTATCTACATATCACTCGTTATCTTGTAGTTGCGTCATTGTGCTGATAAGGATTTTTAATAAATTCCAATTTTTCTCTTCGTGAATTTAAACCCCCAGATGAAAATAAATCCATTTTCATTAAAATATATTTTGCTTTTTTTTTTTTTTTTCTTTTCATGGAAAATAATCTATCCCTCAAGATAAGTATTATTCACAAGTGTATGTGATTAAATTGGTACAATGAGAGATATGCACATCAACTTCCATTTGAAGATAACAGTGAAAAGAATGTGTTACAAATTTGCAATCTTACTTGATAACTTCACATGATTACTTTGTAGTTGAGTTTTTAGGCTTATTACTGTTCTGATTCCGGATAAAATGGGAGGGTTTTACGTAGGAGAAGGAAATAATAAAAGAAATGAATCAATCAAGCATTTGTCATTTGTGTTTCGAACCATAAAAACAAATCAATTTATGGAAAATTAACACACTATAATATATATATATATATATATATATATATATATATATATATATATATATACACATATATATACATATATATGATCATAATAATAATAATAATAATAATAATAATAATAATAATAATAATAATAATAATAATAATAATAATAATAATAAAATTAATAATAATGAATTCTGTTCGGGAATAGCAAATGGAGTAAAGGGTTATGTTTTATGACAAACTGAGTCATCCTAATCTTCCTCGTATGAATGTGATCAGGAAAAGAATCCGGGTGGAATTTATAAGCTCATTCTGATAAAGAACATTACTTGCTTGAAGAAAATATTTGCCGTTGAAGTACAACTATTTAATGTTTCAATTTTGGATGTTTCCTTTAAGAAAAGGTGAATCTAGTAATAGTAAAACTCACATGATGGTTACTGTCTTATTCTACAACACTAAACACACAACATACTCATGTTTTAATAGCAGATTTTTACCAACAAACTATTATGTGCTCCCCAGACAAAACAAGATTTTTTTTTTCGTAATAACGAACACTGGTATTAGTATGAAACTTTACAATAATGTTTTACTCTCTCTCTCTCTCTCTCTCTCTCTCTCTCTCTCTCTCTCTCTCTCTCTCTCTCTCTCTCTCTCTCTCTCTCTCTCTTTTTTTTGGTACAATCAATGTCCGGTAGAAAAGCTCAATTTTTATTTATGACTAGGGTAGCTATTTTCAAGTTCCCAATAAAGAAATTTTTATGGCCAACATGATTTTTTAGCCTAAATAAAACATGATTATTGAGTAATTGAAATATCTGATGCTATATATATATATATATATATATATATATATATATATATATATATATATATATATTTATATATATAAATATATATATATATATATATATATATATATATATATATATATATATATATATATATATATATACATATATATATGTATATATATATATATATATATATATATATATACACATCAATAACACTCGTGATTTCAATCAATGTTGCTATCAACCGCAATGGCATTTAGTACCAAATTCTATCTTGGGAACATATATCCACTGGAATTCATTTTATGGTAACAGTTTCTGGCCGGGCAGAGATTCGAACCCCTGCCTATTCAGCCGAAAACCATGCCTGCGAGGACTCTACCAACTGAGCCATCAAGAGAGACATAAGTTCATGACAAATCACCGTACATATTCCTGTGCAATTCGGGAATCTGTTCATAGACTTGAAATAAACCCATCGCCACCATGATAGCTGAATTGTGAGTTTGAGCAGATTCCCAAATTCGCAGGAATATGTATGGAGACTTGTCATAAACTTATATCTCTCTTGATGACTCAGTTAGTTGAATCCTCGCAGGCATGGTTTCCGTCTGAATAGGCAGGGGTTCGAATCTCCACCCAGCCAGAAGCTGTTACCATAAAATGAATTCCAGTGGATATATAGTCCCAAGATAGAATTAGGTATTAATGCCATTGTGCGTGATATTTACATTGATTGAAATTACGAGTGTTAGTGATATATATATATATATATATATTATATATATATATATGTATATATATATATATTTATGAGTGCATATATATGGTATAATTTATCTATTCATATATATGTATCTAATTATATGTGAAGCTTCCAGAAATATTTAATGAGAATGATGCTCCACATTTATTTTTAAGTCTTGAAATAAATTTGAGCTATTGGAAAACCATTTAAACAAAGTTAATTCAAATCTTTCCTTTCATTTGATTTATCAAATGTATAAGTCTTTAGGGAAATTATTGTTAACAGATGTGATAGATACACTTAGCCGTTTTCTTTCCGTTACTGTTGGTCTTGCAATAAATTAGTTTAACATTGATTAAATACAAAGTAATACTTGAAACTGTGGTTTAAATCCCCATAGAATATCTTGATTATATGTCTTGAGGTCAGGCAGATGAAAACTAGGATCTTCACTAAAAGTGGGCCCAAACCAGGCGGCGTTTCTAGGCCCTTCGCAGAGTGTATAGGGCACAACCAGACGTATAAGACGTATCATGGCGAGTGGCCCCCGTAGGACAGCTGAACAGCAGGATGATTTGGTCCTCATGAACTGTTCGCACCATCATCCGAGAGAGAGAGAGAGAGAGAGAGAGAGAGAGAGAGAGAGAGAGAGAGAGAGAGAGAGAGAGAGAGAGAGTCTATACCTTTACTCGGCTGCTAATCTACCCTGATGAACTTCATTCTCTCCATGGTACGTGGCAATCTGACAGGCAGCAGGGATATCTAAACCACCCCGTCTGGGGATATGTTAGACCGTAGATCCGCTAAGACCTTAAATACACGCTTTCTAAAGCAAGAAGAGGACGGCTACAGCTACAGCTTCAGTATAGGGGGAGAGGATAGGTGGGGGAGAGGAGGGGGGAATTCAGGGTTATTGAAAATAAATCAAGATTTAATAAAAAATGGTTTCTACAGTCTTACCAACATTACCAACATTATGTAGGTTAAGAAGTATATGAACTATTAAAGTACCTTGTTAATATTTTTAACCCTTCAGTTGGCGCCATCTCAGATTCAAATGTAAAAAAAAACAATGTAGACCTGATTAACAAATTGAATAATGTACAGATTAAGAGTACTTCCAGAATTGTTAGCTTTTAAGTAGTTTCACTATTCACTAAAGTACTTATTTATGGTGTGTTGGAATTTCTATTGATACCTTAGATAATAGGCACTTGAATTTACCCTTTTCCAACATTACCTCAATCGAATTAATCAAGCTCTGTATAAAATAATTACAAATTTTAATTCAATGAAAAATTTTATGTACAAACTTTTGGTGTGGCCTTAGGAGACCCCTTATCTAAACTACTTAGCAATTTATTTATGAATTTTTAAAAGCAAAATATTATATAACATCATGCATAATAATGTATAATGGTTTCGTAACATTGACGACATACCGTATGTGTATGGGCAGGAAATGAAAACTTAGACCACTTTTTTATAGATCAAAATGTTTGGTAACGTCAACAGATTTTATCATGGAGTTGAAAAACAATTATATCTTACCTCTTTTAGACTGTCGTATACGCAGGTGTAATAATAGACTTGTGTCTAGTGTATATAGAAATCCAACGAATATTTTCGCATATTCAAATGAAAGTGACAAAGTTATGAAATAAGTTTTTACGTCTATGTTTCTTATGAGCATTGGGAGTTTGCAGCCATGAAAACATTGATGAGGAAATGAATGAGATTGGGACTACAGGTAAGTCATTGTAGTACCAATAAATAATATTAGATGATGCACTAAGAACAATTACAAGAAAAAGTCTGTCATCGGTAATGACAACAGGGAAAACTATAATACACAAAACCTACTTGCATTATCATATAGTCATTCGTATAAAGAAAATTCACAACGGTTGAAAAATTTCAATGCTAATGCAACATTTAAGAGTAGAAATATTATAAAAATAGCCCTTAAAAAGAATTCTCCTGACATTACCAAGCGATGTGTATATCGTATTCCATGCAATTCATGTGGAAAATTCTATATTGGTCAAACTGCTAAAACTCTTGAAAAGAGAATTGAGCAACATAAGGAAAGTCTCAGAGGTGCTCATGATGACAATACAATGTTTGTCCATGTTAGAGATAGGAATCACACTATCAAATGGTTTTGTGAAATTAATCTCTATAACTAAGATATCATTCACTTGTAGGTACAATTATTGTATAAAATGTGCATGAATGTTTTGCTACTACAAATCGCCATGTTATATATTGTTATGACCCTTATCGGGTCGTGGTGCAAGTTCTTATTGCATGATAAGACAGGTCAGTGATATAAGTAATATCCAACATAACCATTGGTCAGTGGTAACGAAAACACTTGGGAAAACTTAACAATATTATTAACAACAGTTTTTAGAAAAGCCAACCTTGTGACTACCTAACAATTTAAAAACTTATAATTAACAATTAACAGCTAACATTTAACAACTAATAATTAGCGATTAACACTTGAATAATTAATGACAAAATTCACCACACTCTCCACGAGAGAGAGTCAAATATTTAAATGAGTAAACACACAGTTGATAATTGATGAAATTCCTCGACTGGAAACACCACAATCTCAACTAGAGAGAGTCAAAGAAAAAACTTAAAAACTAAAAACACTAAATGCATAAATATTCTCACACTCTTTGAGGCTGGAGAAAAACACCCACAGTTCCAAATAAGGTAACAGCTCCACTGGCACTCTGCTACTGTAGGGAGTACATCTCCGTAGGACTCCTCACCAAAAGCAGGGAAATATACCCCCAATCCAAAAAAAGGTTAATAAAGGATCCTACCTGGGCACTGTCTCCCTACTTGACACCAACGAGTTCCAAAGCTCCTGCAACTGACCATGTCGAGGATGCGTCGACGAGGGGGTGTCTCACCCAAGTCCACCTCAAAGCCGGGATCTCTGCGTCGGCCTTGCGGACTGCAGAAGAGAACATGCAGGAACTGCAAAATACCGCAGGTGGCAGAAATACACCTGCTAAAAGACGTTGAAAGTTGGTGGTGCAATCCTCGTAAAAGCCCCCCAAGCCAGTTGCTGATGTATGTCTTGGAAACCTTGAGCTTAGACTGTTCACTCTAACAAACGAGTTCCTCACTGGTAAACTCCGGCGTCTCTTCCTACCAAGAAATTGGAAAACACAGAAAAGAAAAAAGCCTTAAACTAGACACTTATAAATCATTAAATGAGCGTGGAGGAGGTGAAAGTAGCACTTCAACAGAAAAAATCTAAATTTAAAATTACAGCCTTATGAATTAAAGTTTTATACTAATTTTACAAATTTATACAAATAAAAGCAGAAACAAGGGTGATAAAAATCAAATAAAAAATTATGTTAATACATAATACCTTCCTCCCCGAAGAAAAAAAAATTAAATAAAAATTATAATTTATTTTATATATAAATAGAAATGTACCTGTGAAGTAAGAACAATAAGTAATACATAATAAACCTAACACCAAACACAAAGTACCCCTATAAAATACTAACAAGAGCTTTATATAGCTTATTATTATTTTAAAGATCTAATACTACCGTACTTCGTCAAAAATCTCCAACTTTATGGAAGCAGACCTAACTAAACCTAAATAAACTTACCAGTACGCCCACAGACTTACACCTTAACCTACAATACACCAGCATCATAGTCCAAAAAGACTTATATATTATTATACAATCAGAGGTCTTAGTATATCGGAACAAATAAAAAATTAATTTAGGGGAACCTTTATAAAACACTAGAGTGTATACCACTCAAAGAAAAACTCCTAAACTTTATGTACAAAGCTATTATTTAAACAGAACTACATCCTAAAATTTTTTTTTCATGCAACCTCAAATGGAGAAACAAGCAAGGCGGCGTATGAGAAGGATCAAGCTAGTACACTAAATTCTATAAAAGGTATCAGGAATTTTGTTATCAGTCCCTTTAACATGTTTTATAAACAAATTGAATTCCTGCAGAAAAAGGGCCCAGCACAAAATCATCTGGTTCGCTCCCTTCATCCGCTCGATGAAAACCAGAGGATTCTGATCCGTCCATATCTCAATTGGGAAAGAAAAATTTGTCACATACGGCTTGAAATTGTTAAGAGCTTGGACAAAAGAGAGAGCTTCCTTTTCTATAGTGGAGTAACGTTTTTCAGCCGCCAGAAGCTTTTCACTATAGTAAGACACAGGATGAACACCGTCCTCCTTTCCATGAAAAAGGACACCTCCAATGCCAACGTCACTGGCATCTACTGCTATAATAAAAGGCTTCTGAAAATCTGTGGAAGTCAAAATGGGGTTAGTAATTAATACTGATTTAAGTTTATTAAAAGGTTCTTCACACTGATCCGACCACCACAACTTTTTTCCTTTTTCTAATAAACTAATAAGAGGCTGATCAGGATCAGAGTAATTACGCACAAATCTGCGGTAATAACCCGTCATACTTAGCACTCTTCTTACCTCTCTAACATTACCAGGCCATTTCAAATGTATAATGGCCTCGAGATTAGCTTGTTTCGGAGCCACTGACCTAAACCAACCTTATGACCCAAATAAACCTGGGCCTGACCCAATTCACACTTAGACAAATTAACAACTAACCCTTCAGACGTAAGGGCTACAAAAACCATACGTAACCTTAACATGTGAGTATCCCAGTCATCATTATATACTATCGAGTCATCAATATAAATTTCCACTCCTTTCAAACCACAAATTACCCTATTCATGAGCCTTTGAAAAGTACATGCGGCATTTTTCATTCCAAACGGCATAACCTTACACTCATATAGGCCAAATGGAGTGACAAAGGCGGATATTTCACGAGCTCCTTCGGACATTGGAACCTGCCAATAACCCTTTAAAAGATTCAACTTTGAAATAAATTAGCCAGAAACAATCCAATCCAGACAATCATCAATACGAGGAAGAGGAAAAGAATCATTTTTCATATGGGCGTTCACTTTATGGTAGTTCACACATATGCGAAACATACCGTCTGCTTTCTTTACCAGTACAATAGGAGAACTCCATGGACTTACTGATGGTTAAATAAGGTTATGTTTCAATATATACTCTATCTCTTTACTGACCAAATCCCACTTTACTGGGTTGAGCCAATAAGGACTCGGCTTCACAGGGGAAGCATCATCTACATAAACGTCATGACTTAAAATATTTGTCCTACCTGGAGCATCCTGAAAAAGATCTGAAAAGGAATAAATTAAATTAAGTACACCTTCCCGTTTGCTAACATCTCAATGATCTAACCTACTTTTTAACATCTCCAAATTTTGCATATATTCACCCAATGCATCCGAAGGAAACTGACACCCTAAGCACAGTCCTCGGGAGACACATCCAATTCCACAGACACAGGCTCGGACACTATCGCTAATGGATCACCTTGCTTACCAATATAAGGTTTCAGACGATTTTCATGAAATATTCTACATTTATGGCTTGAACTGGGAATTTCAATTTCATAGTTAACCTCTGACAGTATCCTCAAAACTTTCCAAGGGCCCTTATATCTTGGTTCGAGGAAACTATATGGGTCAATACTCAGCACAAAAACCAACTCCCAGATTCAAATGACCATACCTTTACCTTTTTGTCAAAGTTGTTTTTCATTACTGACCGTTCCAAATTTTCCCAGGCAAACTTCCAGGCACTAACCCTTCTTCCCTTCAAGTCTTCCCAAACCCTTTTACATTTATTTCCTCCTTCCGGTTGGACTTGAGCATTTCAAAAACAATTTCCAATGGTCCACGGACCATGTGCCTGAATACCAACTCGAAAGGAGCTACACCATTGTAAGAGTTAGGGTGATTCCTGATAGCAAAGAGGACCAAAGGGGGGACTTTGTCCCAGTCACTATCATGATCATAACAATGTTTCTTCAGGACAGACTTGAGGGTTTGGTTGAACCTTTCCACCACACCTTGACTCTCTGGGTGATAATGTACACTAGTAACACGCTGAATGGCCAGTTCAGCACACTTACTCCTAAATACCTTACTCATGAAATTCGTCCCACAGTCAGTCTGAATTACACAAGGGAGACCATACATGGAGAAGAAATTAATTCATTTTTCAAAGACAACTTTGGAAGTAATACCACTCATAGGTATAGCTTCAGGAAAGTGAGAGGCTCTATCTATGATAGTTAGTAAATATACGTAACCTGTATTAGTTTTGGGTAAGGGACTTACCACATCAATTACTAACTCAGAAAAAGGATCACCTATAACGGGTATGGGATGCAATGGGGCTTTAAGAATCCCCTGATTTGGTTTACCCATAACCTGACAAGTCTCACACTCTCTGATAAACTGCTTCACACTCAATATAATTCCAGGCCACCAAAAATACCTAGCCAGGCTATGAAAAGTTTTTAACACACCCAAATGATCTGAAAAAAAAAATTAGTATGAGCTAACTCCAAAACCGAATTTCTAAATTGAGAATGTACCACAATCTGTTCTACCCTTTACAACTCCAAACTTAGGTTTAGTCAGATCCTCAACATCGCCCAAATCAAAATCAAACTCCCCCTTTTGACCTTTAATAACACCAGCTCAGTCCCAATCAAGTTTCATATTAACTTCTTCATTACAACTACTCTCTACTGGTCCAGGCCTGAAAACATCTAACTTTAAACTACTTAACATCAAGTCATCATCGCTATCCACATCAAGTAAATTAGCAGCTTTTGCTGCGGAGTGCGTCATAACAGCCACGGGACTAGCATTTACTGATAATATAGGGAACAGCTCCCATACTTCACTATCCAGCATATCATTTCCCGGGATACCATCAATACCCAGAACAGGTAGACTATCCACCACAGCCAACTCAGTGACACGATCATATCCTGGAAAAGACATGTGGACATTAATCAAAGGAGCTGACACAACTGAATCCGGAAAACCTCCCAACAATAAAAAATTTCCAGTATAGTTTTCAAAACCATTTAGAACCATATTCAGGACTAATGACCTGGCAGAACCAGTGACGCTAAAAAAAATCACCTAGGTAATGCGAGAGTAAAAAATCAACTTTCCAGGCCAAACATATTTGTCGTACTTGAGTCATGATTGGGGATTAGAAACATTAGGCTTACTACTATTTACTCAACTACTATCTACTACAGGTCTGTCTACAAGACTACAGCTACTAACCTCTGACTTATCACTAACCTTTGCTACAGTACCTTGATTATTTCGCTCTAGGTACATCCTACGAGCATTACACTGGTTTTGGAAATGCCCGGGCTTGTTGCTCCAAAAACAGCTTCCTTTACGGCCTGAGCTTCTATTCCTATTGAACCTTTTATCTCCCCCACCTGGGAAGTCTTTATTAGCAAAAATTTTAGAGGGAGTAGGACCTCCTTGAACTCTATTCACATTCCTATCACTTGAAAAAGAAGTTAAGTTAATATTACCACTTTTGGGGACATGGGGAGTCGACGAGGAGGTTTCCCCTCTTCTACCACTATTAGGGAAACTGGATGTTTGATTATTTAAAGTTTTATAATTAAAACTACCGCTACCTGATCGATGAGTCAATACAAACCCATCTGCTAACTGAGCGGCACTACTCAATTTCACACTTTTTACCTCCTCCAGGTGAACTCTCAACTCCCTGCTACAGGCCTTCTTGAACTTCTCAAGGAGCAACAGTTCACTTAACGCAGTGAAAGTGCCAATCTGACGACTTTTCAGCCAGTTGTCGAACTGTTCCTCCTTGACTAGGGCAAACTCCACGAAAGACTGCGCAGGGTGTTTTGTTTAGTTGTGAAACCAGAGGTGGTAGTCCTCAGAGACTAAGTCATAAGATTTTAAAATTAAAGCTTTCACCTTTTGGTAATCCCGAGCTACTCCCTCCTCCAAGGCATTATACACCCCGCATTGCCTTGCCCACTAACCTACACTGAATTAACATGGTCCACATTTCTGCGGGCCAAGAAAATCGGGAGGCCATACGCTCAAATGCCTTGAAGAACTCAAGAACACCCTTTTTGTCAAACACCAGCACCAATTTTAGTGCAGCACCTATAATAAACCTATCCTGGAAGTCATTTTTTGGGGAACTTATCAAATTGGCCCCCTGCAACTTTGCCATCTCTATATTTATTCTCACCACATCCAACTCATGACGCCTTACCTGCTCGTTCTCCTCGAACTCCATTTCTTTCAACTCTATGCGTTTACAAATTAGGTTGTATTCCTTCTCCTCCTTGGAATCACCCAACGCATTAACAGGGGCCTACGATTTTACAGGTACAGAATCAGGGGAGGGGCCAAAAACGGATTTAAAGACACATTACCTGGAACCTGGGGAAAATTTGCTGGACCCTCGTATATGGTACCTACTACAGGAGGGTCCTTAAACAGAGTTAGGCCAGCCCTCATACTTACTTTGTCCTCTTCAAACCCCTCACTCGAACTCTCCTCACTATCACCTATTACCTTACTCTCACTCCCTGAATGTTCGCTTTAGCTAACTCCTGTTTTAATTTATCCGTAACTAAAACTAACATCCACCGTCTTCCGCAGAACACCCAAGCACTTATCACACTCAATTAGCTGTTTCTTACTTAGCAGGGGCAAATACTTAAGGTAATCAGCTGACCCAAAAAACTCGGCTGCATCAAAAACAAATCCCTCCATTTTGTAAAACAGAAAAAAAAAATTCAGGGGAGAAAGGCAATACTAAAACAAAAAAAAATAAATATTGAAGAGTCCACCTGAGAGCTGCTCCGCCGACCAAAATACCGGATACTCTAAGCTCTCTATCCTGTCACGGTAGCCAAATATGTTACGACCCTTGTCGGCCCGTGGTGCAAGTTCTTATTGCACGATAAGAGAGGTCAGTGATGAAAGTAATATCTGACATAAACATTGGTCAGTGGTAAAGAAAACACTTGGGAAAACTTAACAATATTTATCAACAAAATTTTTTAGAAAAGCCAACCTTGTGACTACCTAACAATTTAACAACTTATAATTGACAATTAACAGATAAAACTTAACAGCTAATGAATAACAATTAATACTTAAATAATTATCGAAAAAATTCACCACACTCTCCATGAGAGAGAGTCAAATATTTAAATGGGTAAACACACAGTTGATAATTAATAAAATCCCCCGACTGGAAACACCACAATCTCAACTGGAGAGATTCAAAGAAAAACTTAAAAACTAAACAAAACACTAAATGCATAAATATTCTCACACTCTTTGAGGCTGGAGAAAAACACCCACAGTTCCAAATAAGGTAGCACCTCCACTGGCACTCTGCTACTGTAGGGAGTACATCTCCGTAGGACTCCTCACCAAAAGCAGGGAAATATAGCCCCAATCCAAAAAAAAGGTTAATAAAGGATCCTACCTGGGCACTGTCTCCCTACTTGACACCAACGACCTCCAAGGCTCCTGCAGCTGACCATGTCGAGGATGCGTCGACGGGGGTGTCTCTCCCGACACCACCTCAAAGCCGGGATCTCTGCATATGGCCTTCAGACTGCAGAAGAGAACATGCAGGAACTGTAAAACACTACATGTGGCAGAAATGCACCTGCTAAAAGACATTGAAAGTTGGTGTTGCAATCCTTGTAAAAGCCCCCCAAGCCAGCTGCTGAAGTATGTCTTGGAAACCTTGAGCTAAGACTGTTCACTTCAACAAACGAGTTCCTCACTGGTAAACTCCCGTCTCTCTTCCAACCAAGGACTTGGAAAACACAGAAAAGAAACAAAGCGTTAAACTAGATACATATAAATCATTAAATGAGCAGGGAAGAGGTGACCAACAGAAAAAAACTTTAAATTCACAATTAAAGCCATATAAATTAGAGTTTCATACTAATTTTACATAAAACAAATAAATGCAGAAACAAAGCTGATAAAAATCAAATAAAAAATTACGTTAATACAATATACATATATATATATATAATATATATATATATATATATATATATATATATATATATATATATATATATATA
>NW_027171475.1:91864-94364 GCF_036898095.1 Palaemon carinicauda
TGAGCTGTGTTCTAGTTTAAATTCCTTCAGTTATCCTCACGAAGGAACACAAGTTAAAGATAAAACTAAACCATGACAAATAGTTGCCTTTTATGTGGATTTTTGGTGGGGGGGGGAGTAAATAGGATGTGAATGCTGTGGAAGGTAATACCACAAGAAGTGTGTCTTTATAGACCCCAAAATCAGAGACAAAGTGATAAAATATTGAAATGACTTTGCCCTAATTGTGTAGATGAAGCGAAGTAAAAAAAGCCACGACAAATATGCCGAAAAAGGATAATTTAAATGCAAGAAATATGGAAACTCATAACAAAGTTCAAAGTTTACCTAATGCTAGATGTATGGCACTTCAAAATAGAGGTAAAAAAGGCTCTAGTGCTGAAGGTAAGGAACCTCGATATTGACGTCAATGAGCTTTTAATACTACATATATAGCACCTCAAAATAGATGTAAAAGAACTTCTAAGGTTAATAGTATGGAACTTCAATATTAGATGTCAAAGACGTTCTAATGCTAGAAGTAAAAACCTACTAAAAAGAAGCCAAAGAGTCTCTAATACTAGAGGTAAGGAATTTCAATATAGAGGTCAAAGAGCATCTAATACTAGAAGTATGGCACCTGCAACCACAGATCGAAGCGAAGCCTCCAATACTTAAAGTATGGCACCTCTAAATGGATGTCAAGAAACTTCTAATGCTGGAAGTATAGTGCTTCAAAAATAAATATCATAGACCCTCTAATGCTAGAAGTAAGGAGCAACCATACAGAAGCCAAGGAGTCTCTAATACTAGAGGTATGGCACCTCAAAACAGAGGTCAAAGAACCTCTAATGCTAAAGGTAAAGAGCTAATAAATAACGGTCAAAAAGCCTCTATTGCTAAAGGTAAGTAACTTCAATGTAGAGGCCAAAAAGCCTCTATTACTAGAAGTATGGCATCTCAAAATAGATGTCAAAGAACCTCTAATGCTAGACGTATGTCACTTCAAAAATGGATGTCAGAGGTTCTTTAATGCTAGTGGTAATGAGCTATCAAATAGAGGTTAAAAGGCCTCTAATACTAGAGGAAAGGAACCTCGTTGTAGAGGTCAAAGAACCTCTAATGCTAGAAGTATAGCACCTCAAAATGGAGGTTAAATACCCTCTAATGGTAGAAGTAAGACCCCATTAAATAAACGTTAAAGAGCCTCTAATGATAGATGTATGGCACCTCAAAATAGAGGTTAACGAGTCTCTAATGCTAAAAGTATGGCACCTCAAAAAGATGTTAGAGCCTCTGATACTAAAGGTAAACCGACTCGAAATAAGAGGTCAAAATGCCTCTAATGATAAAAGAAACTCTAATGCTAGATGTAAGTCACCTCAAAATAGAGGTCAAGGAACCTCTAATGCTAAAACTATAGTACCACAAAATATTGGTTAAAGAACCTCAAACTAGAGGTCAGAGAGACCTTAATGCTAATGGTATGTGCCTCAAAATAGAGACCAAAGAGGCCTTAATACTATAGGTAATTCGAATCAAAACAGAGGTAAAGTGCCTCAAAATAGATGTCAAAGAACCTATAATGCTAGAAGTGAGGCACTACTAAATAGAAGCCAAAAAGCCTCTATTCATAAGGTAAGGTGTCTCAAAATAAAGGGGTCAAAGGGTCTTTAATACTGAAATTAAGGCACATCAAAATAGAAGTTAAAGAGCCTCTGATGCTCGAAGTAGTGGTCATTAAAATAGATGTTAAAGAATCTCTGAGGCTAGATACTTAGCATTTGAAGATAAATGTGTGTGTGTGACAGTCACATACCTACAAAAACATACACACAAACACATTATACATACATATATATATATATATATATATATATATATATATATATATATATATATATATATATATATATATTTATATATATATATATATATATATATCACACTAACAATTGTGATTTTAATCAATGTAAACATCCACCACAATAGCATTTAATGCCAAATTTACCTATGGGAATGTATATCCACTGGAAATTCATTTATAATAAATGCTTCTGGATGGGCAGATTCTAACCTATGCCTTCAGCCGAAAATATGCTTCTAGTAACAACATTACCAAGAGCTCAATTGATAACGTCGCTCCTGCAGGCATTGTTTCGGCCCATGGCTTAGGTTCGAATCCTTGTCCAGTCCAGCCAGAATCATTTATTATGAATGAATTTCCAGTGGATATGTACTTCCAAAAGTAGAATTCGGTATTAAATGCCATTGTGGTTTATATTTATATATATATATATATATATATATATATATATATATATATATATATATATATATATATATATATATATATATATATATACATATACATATACATATACATACACACACACACACACACACACACATACATATATATATATATATATATATATATATATATATATATATATATATATATATATATATATATATATATATATAATGTTTTAATAATTAGCTTCTTATTGCTTGTCCA
>NW_027171475.1:106864-126864 GCF_036898095.1 Palaemon carinicauda
GCCTTCCCCTTGGGTGCTCGTCTTAGACCGTCAATATTAGTTCCTAGATTCTCACTATCTCTCCAGAAAAGAAATCTCTCCCGAGCGGCAGCATGAAACACCATCCCTAAACCATTCCAACCTGGAACTATTTGATATTTCAGTGAAGCCAAGACAAGGTATTCATTAGCTGGATTCAAACATAGGTCATTTGGAGTACTATATTCCATTTCCTTTACTCTTCGATATTACAATCTCCATAGAAAAAACTTGCATTGTGAAGCATAATTCCATGAATGAGTAGTCTCACTCTAGATTTTCTTTTATACAATTTATGTCTCATTCTTTTATCACTATTCCAGTTAACGAAAATATCTTGTTTGATTTAAAAAAAAAAAAAAAGAAACGTCAAAATCTTTCTACAGAGCACTTCAGGTATATGGAGGAGTACAAAATATAATGATCTAACTATATCGAGTCAAAATACCCAGACATAAAATGACGTGTCTGAGGCCTTTGTCTTACAGTATACTAGAAACAGATATATTAGTTGTTATGTGTGCAGTGTATTGAGATCTAAATTCAGGAGATTAGTGCCATCTGCATATGCAAAAAGTTTGCTTTGTAGGCCAACCACATTGAAAAGAATAAGATAATATGGCAGTGACGGTAATTGGGCCGTAATCAGCATGCTAGAGCTACCTCAAACATATTCCCTAATTCTACAACAGGCATAATATATATGTATATATATATATATATATATATATATATATATATATATATATATATATATGTATATATGTATATATATATATATATATATATATATATATATATATATGTATATATATATATATATATATATATATATATATATATATATATATATATAAATTTCATATATATATATATATATATATATATATATATATATATATATATATATACATATAAGTGTGTAATACCAATTTTCTCTCCTTGACCTAGGGTTGGTTCCCCGGCCGACCAGAAGCTATTATCTCCGAGTTGATTCCCCCTTGGTTCTCTGATCCCGCGGTAGAGAGAGAATACAATATTGAGGGTGTGTAATACATACTTATATGAATATGAAAAACAAATCTAAATGTGCAAAATTTATCATTATACACACACACACACACATATATATATACATATAATTTTATATATATATATATATATATATATATATATATATATATATATATATATATATGTGTGTGTGTGTGTGTGTGTGTGGCTGTGTATGTGCGTATGTAAATATCACAAAAGCAAACACGTGATGAGCATAAAAATAATTAAGTGTTATACCCCGAAAGGAAAAAGGAAAACACAAACTCGGTTCTCCTTCCGTGACTATAATATATATATATATATATATATATATATATATATATATATATATATATATATCTATATATATACATATTTATATATAAATATATATATACACGTATGTATATATATATATATATATATATATATATATATATATATATATATATACATATATATATACATGTTTATATATAAATATATATATACATATATATATATATATATATATATATATATATATATCTATATATATATATATATATATATATATATATATATATATATATATATATATATCTATATATATATATCTATATATATATATATATATATATATATATATATATATATATATATTGTAATGAACTTGAGATTGATTATGTTCATCCAGGATTCTTTTTTTTCAGACTGGCTCAGTGCCAAAATACCAGGCAAGAACCAGCAGCGACACAAAATTCACAAAGCAAAACAACTCTCAAAGAGGGATACAAAAAACAAAAACACTGAATCGAACATAACAATAAAATCTAATTGACAAAAGTAGTTTTTAATTACATAAAGTAGTCCTCGAAAAGCTTTCTTTGGAAGTGAAAAACATTTACACTACTTTACAATAATAACTCTCGAACCGTCACACGCCTACCTAACTTTTATACCTCAGTCGAAGAGAAAGAAAAGGTGTAGGAGGCAGAAAAATACACTTTTCCTAGCATACGACAGTTAGAGTTGCAGAGTGAAGTAAACCTTAAAACTAATTAATTTTACAATAATTATCATAATACACCTTTAAATAATAATATATCCTAAATTGGCGATAATACTACACTTTACTGGTCACGAAGAAATATCTGAAGAATGCTTGCATAAGTTCTCAAAAACCGCACCGAATTCGTAATTAAAGATTATTATGACACAATCACCAGCGATTGTCCTACTTCAGGATCACTAGGGGTGTTCTTGCACCGAGGGGATCACTAGGGCAACGTAGATTGTCTATATGATTTAAGCAGGCGAAGGAAGAACATATACGGTTTGCTTACCGTTCTTCGTCACTAGAAGGCCTCCTCACGACTCCAGGAGGTCAGACACACGGCAACAGCCAGCAGCAGTGGCAGGCAGCAGCACAAAAGCAATAGCAATGCTTATAAGGCTAAAATTCATTAGCAGGAGCCTCTCAAAATCAATGGTAGCTGCAGGAGCAGGAACAAATATCGTCTGATAATCAAGCCGTGAAAAAAAATGCTGTAAGACCTCCTCTGTTAGGGAGCCGACACTCTACCCCGCTGCCCAAAAACGCACTCCAAGTAAACGTAGAGAGAGAGCGAAAGCATAACTACGTAATGGGGCAGTTCAACAAGCTAATAAGCACCGAAGATGGGCAGTCCGCTCCACAAAACATGAAAAGCAGAAAACAAAAATATGGTTAATAAACACTATACACATGAACACAAACAAAACCTTGGCCGGGGAATAAAGAATATTCCAAGAGAACTTTTCGTGAATTGATTAAAACAAATGACAAAAACCACGAACAAAATATTTAAAGTAATTATGGATTACAGCTCCCCGGGACAAGGAAAAAAAATAATTTATTACTTTTTTTTAAAGGTAACTCCTAGCCAATATTAAACTAGTAATTTGTAATGCAAGCAAAAACATAAGCATTGTGCATAAAAGTAAATGCAAAATTCAAAAGCAAATATTTCCTAAACCCAAAACCACTATCCTTAAACATTAATATCAACTCTAAGATTAAATATAAATAATGTCAACCTCAAACTTATATTAAGAAATCTTCCCAACACCGGAGAAAAAAAAAAACCAAATAAAAAAAAAAAATGCTCAAATGTGATTGATGCAGAGTCCTTTACCCTTACACAACTACTCTTGGATTGCCACCTCATCATTTTCATTACCAAATGTCCTGGAAAGAACATCAGGGACTACGTTGTCTTTTCCAGCCACATGACAAAAAAAAAAAGGTTATATTCTTGGAGTAAAAGACTCCAGCGCAAAATACGCTGATTTTTATCTTTAAATTTATTAATAAAAATTAAGGGATTATGATCTGTAAAGACCTTTATTGGACATACTGAGTTAGATAAATACACTTCAAAATGTATGATGGCTTTCACCAAGCATAAAGCCTCTTTCTCAATTGTTGAGTAACGTCTCTCTGCCGGTAACAACTTCTTGGAAAAGTAGGTGACTGGATGCGAGGTGCCATTTTCACCCTCCTGCAACAAGACAGCCCCTAAACCTGTGTCACTGGCATCTGTAGCCAAACAAAAAGGCAAGGAAAAATCGGGAGAACGTAATAAAGGATAGGTTATTAAAGTACCTTTCAATTTTTCAAATGCATCCTGACACTCGTTATTCCACATAAATTTTACATCTTTCTTTAACAAATTTGTTAAGGGATTAGCAAGGTCAGAAAAAATCTTAATAAACTTCCTATAATAACCAACTAGACCCAAAAATCTACGAATACCTCTCCTGTTTCGAGGAGCTGGGAAGGCTGTAACTGCCTCAGCATTCGCTCTCTTAGGAGCGATCTTACACAAGCCAATTTCATGTCCTAAATAAACCACTTTTGCTTGAGCAAAATCACTCTTCTTTAAATTTATCACCAGACCAGCCTTCCTCAGCACCTCGAACAGCGCTCTTATCCTCTTTGGATGAGTTTCCCAATCATCACTGTAAATCACAAGGTCGTCAATATATACCACACAACCCTCCAGTTCACATGTAATAAAGTTCATCAGCCTCTGGAAGGTAGCAGCGGCATTCTTCATGCCAAATGGCATCACCTCACATTCATAGAGGCCGTCACCCGTCACAAAGGCTGATATTTTCCTTGCCCGGGGTGTAAGACCAACCTGCCAATATCCTTTTAACAGGTCAAATTTACTTATATAACGGGCAGATCCCACTCTATCTAAACAGTCTTCCACCCTGAGCAAGGGGAACGAGTCCGTTTTTGTTACAGAGTTGACCTTGCGGTAGTCAAAACACATCCTAGGCTGACCATCCTCCTTCCTAACCAAAACTACCGGGGAGCTCCAAGGACTGCAGCTCGGTTTAACGAGGTTATGGTCAAGCATGTATTTAACTTCCTTCCTGACTATTTCTCTCTTGAGGAGGTTCAGTCTATATGGACATTGCTTAATAGGCTAAGCCTCCCCAACATCAACGTCGTGTTGCAAAATATGAGTCCTTCCAGGTGCATCCTGAAAGAGATCTTTATATTCGTTAATTAAATTGATTAGAGGTGCAGCTTTTTCTGCATCTAAGTGCTGAAATTTAGTATTCAGATTATTCAAAACATCAGAATTATTTTCCAAACCACTTGGGCTAACAGCAAATTTATCGCCCATGAACTGTTCCTTTTCTACACTAACTACAGAAATAGGTACTACAGATTCTTCTACAGACCTGTCAATAAAAGATTTTATCATATTAACATGGCAAATACGGGTTTTTCTTCTCCTATCAGGAGTTTCAGTCAGGTAATTTATATTGTTAATTTTCTCCAGAACCTTCCACGGACCTGAGAATTCCGCTTTCAGGGGATTGCCAGGCATAGGAAGTAAACCAACACCTTGTCACCTACATTAAAAAGCCTATCTCGTGTTTTAACGTCATACTTAGATGTCATCGAGGCCTGGGCTTTCGCCAAATGTTCCTGAGCAAATGACCGTGCTCTAAGCAATTTCTCCTGCAAATCTGAAAAATAATCCAATACATTAACTTCGGGAGTCTCTCCTTCCCAGTGTTCTCTCACTACATCCAAAGGGCCTCGAACATAGTGACCAAAATAAGCTGGAAAGGAGAGAGACCCATTGACTCATTGGGGATCGATCGTATTGCAAACAATGCGTAGGGTAATTCCTTATCCCAATCATTCCCAGTCTCCAAACAAAATTTTTTTAACACAGACTTCAAGGTTGGGGGGACCTTGCCACTTGGCCTTGGCTTTCCGGGTGATACGGTGCAGACTTCACATGTTTAATACCAAACTCATTCATTTTCTTTTCAAAATACCTACTCGTGAAATTAGTGCCACAGTCACTCTAAATTACTTTAGGAAAACCAAATCGGGTAAAAAAACCAACCCACACTTCAACCACCTTTTCGGACCGTATACTCCTCAATGGGATAGCCTCAGGGAAGCGAGACATTCTATCAACCAGAGACAATATATATTCATTCCTACCGCGCGTCCGCGGTAGGGGACCTACTACGTCAATTATCACTTCCCGAAAGGGTTTGCCCTCGGAGGGTATAGGAATTAAAGGAGCCTTGGGTATTTTCTGGTTAGGTTTCCCCACCAACTGGCGCACATCACAAGATAATACGTGTCTCTTAATGTCTTTACGCATCCCAGGCCAAAAGAAATGTTCAGCAACCTTTTGAAAGGTTTTCCTAACACCAAAATGTCCCGACAAATCATTTTCATGTGCTAAATACATCAATTTATTTCGGTACCTTTCCAGGACAACCAATTGTCTGCATGACTCTACCTGATGGGCAGGTCCATTAGCCGACCTGCTCAACCTGTAGAGCAAACCTTTCTCTTTGACGAATACTGGTTTCACCAAATCCTCGGGATTGCTGAGTTCTAATTTAGAAAACTCCTTACTCTGTGCCATTTTGAACGCCTTGGCGTCCCAGTTTACGTCATCCCCATTAATGATTTCCTTATTACTACAACCAGTCCTCATGTCAGTCATTTGTTTGTCTACTTGATATAAATCTAAGTCAACATCCTCGAGATCCAACTCCCGAGCTCTAGATCGGGTTACTATAAAGACAGGCTTATAAAAATTAGTTTCAATCTCATCGCCCTCACAAGTCACATTCAGGAGAGTCAAAATTGGACATATATTATCAATTGTACCTTCACCTTCAGCCAAATCATTCCCTAAAAGGAGGTGAATACCGGGAACTGGCAAACTGTCTACCACAGCCAGTTTAGCAGTCCCTTTAAAATACTTGGTGTGAATATTAAACTCCTCTAAAGGACAAGACGTAATAGAGTTCGGGAAACCACCCAACACCACAAATTCATCGTTGGAAAATACAAAACCCTTTGGAACAGCAGTTTTTAATATGAGAGACTGTGCTGCTCCAGTCCCGTGATACCTTTAAACAAACCTTTGTTTTTTTTATTGTTACCAACAAACACAGTTTCGTCAGAAATGTACCTTTTAAATTTTAGTCACTTTTCCTGTTCCATACTTTGGTTTACGTTTGCCGTTTTTTCAGCTAAAACAATGTTTACTGGATTAGACCTCCTCTCCTTATAGTTTTTCCAACCGTAACAATTAGCCTTTACGTGCCCCGTCTTGTGGCACCAATAACACTTCACACTACTACTACTACCAAAATTTCTACCACTACTACCCCCACAATTAACCGATTTACTACTGTTTACGAAACTACGAGAGTCGCTTACGCTTCTGTCTTGATTAGAAAGTTTTTCTGACTCGTCTTTATTTGACCTTAATGTTCCTTTAGAAGACTGACGATTATTACTATGTGTATTATATTCATAGGGGAAGAACCTATCCTGATTAATTCTTTTCCTAAGGGGTTCCTCCCAATGGGTAAGTGCATACTCGTCGGAAGCAATTGCTATTTCCTGAATGGAGTCGAGTTTCAACTCTTCCAAATGAATTCGCAAGTCACGACTCACATTCCTCTTAAATTCCTCTGCCAGAAGCAGCTCTTTCAGTTTAACAAAACTGTCTACTTCTTTTGATTTCAGCCAGTCATCGAGAAACTGAACTTTCTTTCGAGCAAAATCAACATAAGTGATGTCAAGATCCTTCCGCAGATTACGAAACTTCTGCCTGTATGCTTCAGGCACCAAATCATACGCTTTCAGCACAATACTTTTTACGGTGTCCTAATCCGCGGAGAGATCGTCACTAAGATTATTATAGACCCTTTGAGCTTTACCCACCAAACGACACTGAACTAATGTTGTCCACATATCCTTTGGCCAGGCAAGCTTCTTAGCAATTTTTTCAAATGACACAAAAAACTCATTAACCTCCTCCTCGGAAAAGTGTGGTACCAGTTTTAACGCAGCGAACATATTAAACCTTGTTTCATCAACACTAGAATTATTATAGCTACCATTCTTTCCCTGATTCAACTTAATCTGTAATTTAAGCACCTCAATTTCATGCTCTCTCTCTTTTGCCCTTTCATCGGCTTTAAGTTGGAGAGCTCTAAACTCCAGTTCCTTCATCTTGGTTTTTTCTTTCAAAATTTCCAATTGGTCATCACCATTATCAATAGAATTTTCTTTACCTTCGCCGTCTAATTCCTCCACCTACCCAGGCTCACTCTCATCCAGCCTACTACTTTCCAGAACATCCTTCCTATCAAGAGTCTCTCTATATATCCTAGCGGCCTTCAAGACCTCAAATAACAACGGTCCCTTCCTAGCCTCAGTGGCCAAACGTAAATCCAAGAACTCTGCAATCAAACACAATTGATCCCTTTTTAGTTTAAACAGATCCTCTTCCCAGTTAGGACTAGCCAAAAAGTTCGCTACCCCAGCTTCTTCACTCCCTAAACAATACATCCTGAATTAATTAAAAAGACATAATCACTCTAAATACGTTCAGTGGCTTGACCGCCTCTCCGAAAGCTGTTTACAGTTGAAAATTATGTCGCTAAACTGAATCCTGTCACGGTCGCCAAATTATGTAATGAACTTAAGATTGATTATGTTCATCCAGGATTCTTTTTTTTAAGACTGGCTCAGTGCCAAAATACCAGGCAAGAACCAGCAGCGACACAAAATTCACAAAGCAAAACAACTCTCAAAGAGGGATACAAAAAACACTGAATCGAACTTAACAATAGAATTTAATTGACAAAAGTAGTCTTAAATTACATAAAGTAGTCCTCAAAAATCTTGCTTAGGAACTGGAAAAACACATACACTACTTTACAATAATAACTCTCGAACCGTCACATGCCTACCTAACTTTTATACCTCAGTCGAAGAGAAAGAAAAGTTGTAGGAGGCAGAAAAATACACACTTTCCCTAGCATACGACAGTTAGATTTGCAGAGTGAAGTAAACCTTAAAACTAATTAATTTTACAATAAATATCATAATACACCTTTGAATAATAATATATCCTAAATTGGCGATAATACTACACTTTACAGATCACGAAGAAATATCTGAAGAATGCTTGCATAAGTTCTCAAAAACCGCACCGAATTCGTAATCAACAGATTTTGAGCGAAGCGAAAAATCTATTTTTGGGTGAGATGGCCATGTCGTCCTGATGGAAGTTCCTATAGGGTAGCTTCCTAGGGTATATTACAACTACGGCGATATTCCCAGAGAATTTACCTTAAGGTACCCAGAATTCTAACTCCTGGAGCGAATATCCCTAATGAAAGGGATATCGCGACATATCAGAGGACGTATTCTTGACACGCCACATGGCAATCTGCACCCCAAACAGAGATAACACATCGAAGGGGTCAATTGGCAAGAAAACAAAAACGAGAAAGAAAAAGGGGAGCCGTTCCCAAGGCTCTCTCTTCTCCCGTTTCGTAAGCGTGCATTGCGCCAATCCTGGCGACATCTGTATTCCTTGTAGCGATACACGAGGTGCTACAGATACTGTATGTAGGGAGGGGTCCTACAGCCCTTTCATAGAAAGGGAAGGGCAGGTCCATCAGGACGACATAGCCATCTCACCCAAAAATAGATTTTTCGCTTCGCTCAAAATCCGTTTTTTGGGCTCAAGCCATGTCGTCCTGATGGAAGTATACCAGAGCATTACTGTATCTATGGATTCTCAGAACGTGCCGTACTCCCCGGAGGTATTTCCCCGGTCGACTAGACCTAGAGACATAAGATGTTACCGTTATACATCTTTTCAACTAACCATAAACCATGTTAGAGCTTCCTGCCCCCTACAGGGAAGAGTCCTACTAGACTCTGGGAAAGTCTCGAAGAGTACATATACCTATGTATGAATACCAGGCAAGCCAATATAGTGGTCTCCCCCTATATTAAGCAAAGCATAGTCTGTAAAGAACCACTGCGTCAATATGAAATATCGACCAGTTCTCCGCACCATACTTGTATTGGGCAAAGGTTTATATCCGCATAGGAGGAAGCTGTAAATCCGCTACCATCCCCTTATGGGGTGGAATCCTCCAGCTAAGGGAAAGCACAAACCAATGCAACATTAGCTTGCATAAAGGAACAATCTATTAGAATTATCCCAGATAAATATACATAGAATGAATGCTCAATTATATCAATAAATTGACACAGATGAAGGAGACGCAAGGTTCTCAGGAACAAGTTTATTGACAGACAATAAACAGACAAGTTAACAACAAATATATATATATATATATATATATATATATATATATATATATATATATATATATATATATATATATATATATATATATATATATATATATATATAAGAAGAGGATAACCAAAACTTTAAGCATAAGTATGATAGTAAACAGAAACTTGTTTATCTGAAAGAGAAACATTAGTGCCACTTTTAACCCTGGAACGGTACGGTGGGTCGTCCGCGACCCCGAGCGTCAAAAAAAAAGAGGTTTTTCTCACGTGACTCACCCCCGTGACTGAATTTGTGGGTGATCGACCTGCAGTAGGTGTCTCGCCTACACGCTCTAGTAGTGTCCAGATGTGCATTGCTGTAGCTGTACTCCTTCCCCGATTTCTGAGACGCGTCGCGGTCGAGCGCGACCGAGTTTACCCTTCTAAGGTAATTTGCATAATTATCAAAGTTATTACGTATTATGAAATTGTCGTAGAATGGTGCAACTTGTATAGGTTATCAGTTGTGGAAAGTCTTGGTGGATTGTTTGGCTACCATGTGCATGATTTTTTTTTTAGTTAAAATGTCGTTCATCACCACGAGGACCATTTTACCGCGAGTGCCCCTTTTTCATTTTTTTTTCATTTATTTGCCAAGTCATTTTTCCGTAAGATATTGCCAAATAGTGTCGTAAAACTTTTGCTTTTTTAGTGTTGGAAAGTGTGTCTAGATGATCTGGCTACCAATGCGTGACTTTGTTTTTGTCAGATACGACGTAGTTATTGGTATATTGGGTATTTAACTGTGGTTGCCAATTTCTGTTTTTTTTTCAATATTTGTAAAAATTTACTACGTAGGCTAGTAAGGAATTGCCGTATATTATTGATTTTTTTTTCATGTTTATGTGTTAGAAAGTGTGCCTTGATGGTTGGGCTAACAGGTGCATGTCTTTTTTTTTATCCGAGATGCCGTATATTAGAATGTTGGCATTTTACCGCGAGTGCCTCTTTTTCATTTTTTTTCATTTTTTTGCCAAGTCATTTTTCCGTAAGATATTGCCAAATAGTGTCGTAAAACTTTTGCTTTTTTAGTGTTGGAAAGTGTGTCTAGATGATCTGGCTACCCATGCGTGACTTTGTTTTTGTCAGATACGACGTAGTTATTGGTATATTGGGTATTTAACCGCGGTTGCCAATTTCTGTTTTTTTTTTCAATATTTGTAAAAATTTACTACGTAGTAAGGAATTGCCGTATGTTATTGATTTTTTTTTCATGTTTATGTGTTAGAAAGTGTGCTTTGATGGTTGGGCTAACACGTGCATGTCTTTTTTTTTTTTATCTGAGATGCCGTATATTAGAATGTTGGGCATATTTCCGCGAGTGCCCCTTTTTATTTGTTTTGCATTTTTTTGCTTAGTCATGTTACCGTAAGGAATTGGCAAGTAGTGTCGCAAAACTTATATTTTTATAGTGTTGGAAAGTGTTTCTAGATGATCTGGCTACCCATGCCTATTTTTTTTTAGCCAGATATAGCGTATATATAGGTATGTGTTCGATTTTCCTGTGATTGCCATTTTTTCGTTTTTTCCCATTTCTTTCAAGATTACTACGTACTAAGGAACTATCACAGAGTAATGGTTCATTTAGATGTTTATTTGTCGGAAAATGTGCCTTGATGGTTTGCCTAGCACGAGGCTGAATTTTTTTTTTTTTTCTGAAATGCGTATAATAAAATGTTGGCCATTTTTCCGCCAGTGCCTCTTTATATTTGTTTTTCATTTTTTTACTTAGTCATGTTACCGTAAGGAATTGGCAAGAAGTGTCGCAAAACTTATATTTTTATAGTGTTGGAAAGTGTTTCTAGATGATATGGCTACGCATGCCTATCTTTTTTTTTAGCCAGATATGGCGTATATATAGGTATGTGTTCGATTTTCCTGTGATTGCCATTTTTTCGTTTTTTCCCATTTCTTTCAAAATTACTACGTACTAAGGAACTATCACAGAGTAATAATTCATTTATATGTTTATTTGTCGGAAAATGTGCCTTGATGGTTTGCCTAGCACGTGGCTGAAATTTTTTTTTTCTGAAATGCCGTATATTAGAATGGCCCTTTTTCCGCGAGTGCCCCCTTTTATTTGTTTTGCATTTTTTTGCTTAGTCATGTTACCGTAAGGAATTGGCACGTAGTGTCGCAAAACTTGTATTTTTATAGTGTTGGAAAGTGTTTCTAGATGATCTGGCTACCCATGCCTATCTTTATTTTTAGCCAGATATGGCGTATATATACGTATGTGTTCGATTTTCCTGCGATTGCCACTTTTTCGTTTTTTCCCATTTCTTTCAAAATTACTACGTACTAAGGAACTATCACAGAGTAATGATTCCTCTAGATGTTTATTTGTCGGAAAATTGTGTTTACTTCTTTTTTGATTGAATATCATCAAATTTTTTTAGCTAAAATATTATATTGTTTTACATTTTTTTTTCAATTTTATTTCCCTTCAAAAAATTTTTTTTGGGTCAGAATTTTAATTTTATAGTCGTAAAATAATCGACAATTATCCAGCAACCCACCATACAATTTTTATGCATATCCAAGAATAATTAGATTAGTAAATAACACCTTGAAATTGACATACCCTTCCTACATTTCAAGTGGCAAATTAGGGAGTCTGAGTCAGTGTGGTTGGCGGCCATTTTGTGGACATATCCGAAGCGTAAGTTGCCCTATCTATATATATTCTTGTTCCCTATAGCATTTGTGATATTTTGGTATATTTTCACCTGCATAAATATCATATTATATATTAAATATATGTATTTTTTTACGAAATTTCTAAGTACTCAAAAAATTACCTTTAGATATGGCCCCTGATATAAATGTAATTTACAAAATAATGAAGATTTTTTTTACGTATTTCTATTTTAGGATAACATATGTTTATTCCCTAAAAAAATTAGCCACTTCCTATTTCATTTGGGTACCCCAAAAAATTCATGAAATTTGGACAAATTTTTTTGGTCAAAAAAAGTTACCCTTTTTTTCTCATTTCAGATCTTCACCTCCATGGGTCTGACTTCATCCAAAATACATCAAGATGTGTCCTAAACATTCAAGAATCAATTCCTAAAAGGATTTGTGTATATATGTATAAACTTTTTTTGTGAATTTTTATGTAAGGTCTTTTTTTTATTCTACTTAATTTTTAAAAATATTTATAATAAATAGTTTTTCTGCAGATGAGTAGTTTTTTTTTGGGGGGGCAAAAGAAAAAAGGAGGTTACTGCAAAAACTGATTTTTCAAGAATTTTTTTTGGCGTCGGGGTAGCTCCGAGTATACCCTTAAAGGGGTGTCCGAGGAGCGTACCTATCCAGGGTTAACATACCGAGGTATCAAAGTCAGAAAAGTCTGTATTACTAATCAGTTACATTAGCGTTAGAAACGCTCGGCACACATGTCAGCACTTATGCTAGGTTTACCTTTGGAAGTGGAACAGTCAACGTGGGCACCTCAGTGCCCTCACTTAGTTTGTAGCACAGTATGTAACTACACACTCACCCTGGAATTAATCGTCCCAATTAAAACCACTGTTCTTCGCAGAGTTAAACAGCAGGGTTAACGACGCAACCCACTGCTACCACAGATCTCTTTAGTTGCTCCACTTGCTTCGCATAGTGGTAAAAGAACACTCTGGAAGACTTCCAAACAGTGTATGAACGAAGATGTTCAAAATCCATACAATCAAAGAAATTTAAGGATAAAGCAACTTTCCTCGGATCGTGACCTGCGGGTGTACTGTCAGGATCCGCTCTGCGAATAAAATATGTGATTTTCGCCCCGAGTTGATTCAGTGATAAATTTGAGCCTGATGTTTCTCCCCTGAATAGTTGACCACCCTTGAAGTCTGAAGTTCTATGAAGAAAGACCTTTAGGCATTCTACTGGACATAGAGATGCATCTTCTTTCAGAGGGCAGATTCTCCAGGGACCCCACCTGTTAGTGGGTAACTCATTCTTGGCGAGAAACGTAGGATCCGGAAACAGGTTCAGTTCTCCCCCATCCAGGAACTGAACACGACCTTCCTCTCTCGAGAGGGCTACAATCTCACTCACCCTGGCCCCGGACGCGAGTGCAAATAGGAAAATAACTTTATGGGTCAAATCCTTTAACGCACACTCCTCATTGCTCAACAGAGAAGCGAAATGAAGAACTTTGTCTAAAGAGCATGAAATGGGCTTTGGAGGTGCTGAAGGTTTGAGCCTAGCGCAGGCTTTCGGAACTTTATTAAAGATCTCGTTAGCGAGGTCGACCTGGAAGGCATATAGAATGGGTCTTGTCAAAGCAGACTTACACGTCGAAATCATGTTAGCTGCCAACCCTTGACCATGGAGGTGGATGAAGAAAGATAAGCAGAAGTCCGTCGAGATCTCCTGCGGATTCTTTGCCTTGACAAAGGCCACCCATTTTCTCCAAGATGGCTCATATTGCCTTCTAGTAGATTTGCATTTATATTCCTCTAGGAAGTCTATGCTGGCTTTCGAAATCCCGAAACGCTTTCTCACCGCTAGGGAGAGAAAATCATGAGCTGCAGGGTCCGGGTTTTCTGTAATGAAGCGCAGACAGTAGACTTCTGGACTCTCTGGGTCAGAACTGGATCTGGTAGCGGTAGAAACTTCAGCCGTAGTTCCAATGCCAGGGGGAACCACACGCTGTTCGGCCACTTGTGGGCCACTATTGCCGCTACCCCCTTGAAGGATCTCAGTTTGTTGAGGACCCTCAACAGAAGGTTGTGAGGAGAGAACAGATAAATCCTGGACCATCTGTTCCAGTCGAGGGACATCGCGTCCACTGCTTCCGCTAAGGGGTCCTCGTACGGGGACACGTCCAGGGGCAACTTCTTGTTGTCTTTCGTCGCAAAGAGGTCTATCTGCAGTTCTGAGACTTGACTCAAGATGAAGGAGAATGATCCTGCGTCTAGGGACCATTCCGACTCTATCGGTGTGAACCTGGATAGAGCGTCCGCTATCACATTGCGGACTCCTTAAAGGTGAACTGCCGACAGGTACCACTTCTTCTTTTCCGCCAATCGGAAGATGGCCAACCCGATGAGGGTGACCTCCCCATCCCTCCTTCGAGGCGTCTGAGTGAATTGTCACTGACGGGGGAGGTGGCTGAAGAAGAACCGACTTCTTTAGATGTCTGGCTTGGGACCAAGGCCTGAGAAGAGTACGTAGACGAAGCGGAACTGGTCTTCTCAGATCTCTTCGCGCGTTTGATGCATAACTTCTCCAAACTCCGGTTGCATCCTTTAGCTGTGCTCTTAGCACCGGGTCTGTCACCGAAGCAAACTGGAGAGAACCCAGTACTTTCTCCTGCTCGCGTCTTGATATCCTTTCGGAATCTAGAAGTCTCTTGATAGAACCCGCTATCTCCTTCCTTTTCTTCGCCGGGATGGAGAAACGGTGTGACATTAGGTCCCAGTGGATTCCCAGCCACTGGAACTTTTGAGATGAAGAAAGTCGAGACTTTTTTCTGTTGATCTTGAAGCCTAGATACTCTAGGAACTGGATCACATGAATGGAAGCTTGCAAGCATTCTGTCTTGGATGCTGCCCACACCAGCCAGTCATCCAGGTAGGCTACTACCTGAATTCCCTTAAGGCGTAATTGCTCGCAAGCTTCGTGAAGATCCTTGGAGCTATATTTAGCCCGAATGGCATGGCTCTGAAGGCGTATAGTCTTCGTTGTAGTTTGAACCCTAGGTAGGGGGAGAGTCGACGGTTGATTGGAACGTGCCAATAGGCGTCTGACAAGTCTATGGAGACGGTATATGCCCTCTTGGGCAGTAAGGTCCTTATGTGTTGCAGTGTTAGCATCTTGAACTTGCAGTTCGCTATGAACTTGTTGAGTGGCGACAAGTCCAGAATGACTCTGAGTTTTTCCGAGTCCTTCTTGGGAACACAAAACAGCCCCCCTTGGAATTTGATGGATTTTACCCTTTGGATCACTTTTTTCACCAACAAATCTTGGATGTTCTCCTCCAGAACGGGGGTGGAGTGTTGGAAAAACCGAAGGTCCACCGATCCCGAAAATTCTGAAGTCTCCCTGCTACCGGTATCATCTCACTTGGACTGTTGTCCAGAGGTCTTGCCTCCCTGACCGCGACCACCCCTGAATCCCCTTCCCCTTGAGGGGCGCCTAGACGAGCCTCTGGCTGCTCCTCTAGGCTTTGCTCGAAAGGAAGTTGACTGCCCTTCGAACATTGGGTTGAATGCCGGGGACTGCGTCGACACGGCCTGGGGTACCCACTGGAAAGTGGTCGGGGTTTGTGCCACCATCTGGGGCACTGAAGGCATCGGCAATTGCTGTTGCTGTTCAACTGGCTTGGCTGGCCGAGACGGTAGCCTAGTCCTTTTAGTCTTCCTCTTGGTTGGGGACCCTCATCCGGGGAAGACTTTCTCTTGATAGACAGGCCCCACTTCTGGAGAAGATTTCTATTCTCCGTGGCGGCCTTATCCACAACTTCTTTGACCAATTCGCTAGGGAAAAGGTCTTTGCCCCAAATGTTGGAGGAGATTAGTTTCTTTGGCTCGTGCCTCACCGTAGCCGAGGTGAACACGAACTCCCTACAAGCTCTCCTCGCCCCGACGAAGCTGTAAAGATCCTTCGTCACTGTGGCCAGATGAGTCTTGGCCACTACCATGAACATTTCATGGACCTTGGGGTCACTTGCCATCGTCTCAAGAGTGGTCTGAAGAGACATTGAGGCAGCCAGTCTTTCTTTTGTCTCGAGCTCTCTCCGCAAAAGAAAGTCAGACAGCTTAGGGAGGTTCTCACCGAACTGACGTCCGGCAATATCAGCCTCCAACTTACCCAATGAGAACATTAGATGGACGTCCTTCCAGTCCTTATGGTCCATGGGTAGGGCCAGCGACAAGGGATTACACTCCTACAGGGAGGGGCAAGGCTTGCCAGCCTCGACTGCTTTTAATACAGCCGCAAACCCTTTCTGCAAAAAGGGGAAGGCTCTAGCAGGAGAGGACACAAAGGAAGGGAGCTTCTTACTCAATGCAGCTACCTTTGAGTTCGTGAAGCCCCTCTCTTTCATCGAAGATGAAAGCAAAGCTTGAGCCTTAGCATGGTCCATCACTATGACCTCCTTCGGCTCTGTCTCCTCCTTTGAAGCTGGTTCCTTCCTCAACCGGACATAACAGTCCGGATATGACCCTTTGCTGGGCCAGAATTCCACCTCCTCAAGGGGAACTGAACCCAGCTTATCCAACATGACGATCTTTCCAGTCGTCATCGGCATGTGCTCAGCATATCTCCATGGGTTAGCATCTGAGCACAAGGGAAGGTCTTTCACATTGAGCCTTTTCTGGGGCCCACGTGATGCTGCAAGCTTCTGCATCTGCAGTTCCATTGCAGCCGCCTTCTCCATATTCTCCTTCTGCATTTGTTGGATCATTCCGACAATGGAGGAGAGGGCCTGTCCCAGCTCTACTGGGAGAGCGGACGATGTTGAGGGAATAGGTTCAGGGATCAGAACCGGAGCAGCCGACACCTTGTCGGCTTCTTCCTCTACAATGTCTGGGGCTTGATCTTCATCCTGGCCTCCTGCCAGGAGGTCTTCCTCCAGACGCTCGGACACGTCTGACATCCTGTCGTCCAACTGGATGTCTTGCAAGGCGACTGCGACTTCAGCATCCACCTGGATCTGAACTAGGGGGATCTCCTCTTGAGGCTGGGGAATCACTGCATCAGCTGATGCCCTAAGGAAAAGGTAAGCCCTTATCTTCTCACTTGGAAGATAAGGTCCAGAGGTGTTCTTCTGGAAGCCCCTTACCCAGGTGCGAAGCTTCTCCCTTGCAATATCCCTTGATTCCGCTGTCCTAGGGGAATCAAAAGCCTCAGTAATCAGGTTAGAGCACACGATACATACCTGGGGGTCCCAATACCGGAGATCACCCTTAGAGACAGCGCATGCTGCGTGCCTCCTACATAACTCATGTCCACAGAAGTTCTTACTGCGGACATTGCAGAAAGCACTTCCGCACTTCGGACGTACCTCCTGCAAAGAGAAGAAATTTCCATGAGTATCAAGTGAACTACGTATCACTGGATATGCACAGTTAGCATAACAAATCAGAAAGGAAAGACACACATTTGTGTTTCCCCTGCACAACCAATTGTTGCAGCCTTCCAGATAATAAAATCGTATGGTTAATCTGTCCTAGAGTAACCAATGAAAAATTTCCAGAGGAAACAGGTGGAGCTCACACCTAAGATATGATTTTAAAATACTGGATAATAGACAAGAAAAAACTCACTTTCTTACCTGTAAGGCAACACCAAAGGGCTGTGCAAGACAACACAAAAGTGTTAGAACACACAGTGTTGTACCAATACTATACTATAGTTTTCCTCCTACAGTATATGTTATACTGAAGAATACTGGTACAGTATAGAAGGTAATGCGCCGGCCGGCACGCACCATAACTAGCTTTAAAGTATACTACTTAACAGCTATAAGGCGGCAGAACGCTGGTTCAAATGCATGAGCCGGCCGGCAGTAACTGCCGGCCGGCAACAGCCAATGTCGGCCGGCAATGACTGCCGGCCGGCAACTACACAAGGTAGTACCCGGCTGCTGGCCACTGCTCATAGCAACCGGCAGACAAGGGCTTGACAATAGCCGGCCGGCAAAGGTAAACAACCAATGCCGGCCAGCAGCAAAAGAACCAGAGGACTACGACTGCCCGGCTGCCGGCCTCATAGGCCGGCATCCGGGTCGGGTACAGCATTAGAAGAAAACAGAATGGATGCCGGGATAAGAGAGTATACTACCCCCAAGCCCGGCAATCCGAAAGAGTGCATATAAGGAAGGGGAGAATCTAATTCAGGCTTCCTGACCAATGCCGTCTGGCTCTACAGGCAGACATGGACGAGGGACCAAGGGAGGTCCGGGCAGCACTCAAAGCAGAAGACCTTAGCCGGCCGGCACACTCTGCCGGCCGGCAAGGGACTGAGTCAATTCCACATCCTAACCTATCCTAGGTCCAGATGTAGAATGACATACAGTGCTATGGCTAGGCCATTACAGAGATAGAGGGGGAAGGGACAAAAGAGGGTCCTACCAACCTTGCTTTAGTGAAGAATCACCCGCAGCCAAGAAAACTCATCTTAGCCTAAGGGAGATCCAAGGAGGGAGGCCAGCAATACTTGCCAACCCCCACTGAACCAAAGCAAGGAAGGTGTTGCTACTCCCAGGGAAAGGATCTTATCCTCCCACCGAGAACAGCAATAAGGACTAGTCTGCTAGATCACAAAAGAAGGAATCATCTCGTACAGAAACCTTCGGCAGTGACCTAAGGAGGCTAAGCCTCCTATGTCTGCGTCAGGCTAGCGAGGGATACTCTACCCCAAGCCAGACCAACACAGACTCAGACTAAAAACTCTGATGTTCTGTCCCTCTCTGAAGCCAGACTTACTGGAACAGGGAGGTACAGTAACACCCCAGTATAGTTGTATCGAAAGTTAATTCAGATAAACCACTAGGGTTAAGCCCAAGGCTTAAAGAGAGGGAAAGGGATTGCATACCTTCTCCGAAGAAAAGAAAGCAACCGGGGAGAATGAGAAAGTATACTAAGGCTCCATAAGCAACTTAGCCTAGGCACTAAGAGAATCGATTACCTAAATCACCGAAACTCACTCATATACTATCTTGGAAATAATCAACATAATCTTGAATGTATAAAAAACTGCCTAAAGCTTCAATAAAAATTTTAAAACACTCGGAAATCCAAAATCATGCAGGAAAGTACTAGGACCAAACGACTAGGCTACATGGCCTAGCGTAGGCCAGAGTTGGCGAATACTTCGCCAAAATAATGAAGAAAAGGAAATCATATGTAACGCTAAATAGCTAAAATTTATTAAAGCAAAACAACCGGGAACGTCGCTCTGGCTAACTAAAACTCATATCTAGCGAGCGACAGCGTCCAGGACGCCTCCGGTAGGCAACGGCTTTTGTAACAAAGATTAATACTATTAATCACTTTAAAATTTACCAAGAGCCTACATTTATACATAAAAGAAATGGTACTCAACGTATCAGGGGCAGACGAAGTTGGAGAAGCCATGAAAAGATGATTAAATCCAAGATTTTGCGAGAAACACAGGAAAAAACACCGAGTTGTTATGCTACGCAAAAAGGAATACAGATGGCGCCAGGATTGGCGCAATGCACGCTTTCGAAACGGGAGAAGAGAGAGCCTTGGGAACGGCTCCCCTTTTTCTTTCTCGT
>NW_027171475.1:131864-141864 GCF_036898095.1 Palaemon carinicauda
GAAAAAATAGCCCCGGGAAGAAAGGAAATAAGGAAACAAATAAACTATGAAAGAAGTAAAGAAAAATTAAAACAGAATATTTTAAGAACAATAATTTTATTAAAACAGCCCTTTCACAAATGAATTATAAAAAGAGACTAAGATCAGCTTGTTCAAAATAAAAACATTTGCTGCAAGTTTGAACTTTAGAAATTCCACCAATTCAACTACCTGATTAGGAAGATGTGCGTGATTGAATATTTAGGTTTATATTTCTAATATCTAAGACATTTCACTTTCTCTTCATCTTTTGTATTCTGGGAATTCCTTCAATAACAACATGTAGACACAATTCAAAGCTACAACACAGTATAACTTTAGACTTTGTCTATGTTCGTAGAGTTTCCTTGCTAATAAGGATAGGCTGACCGCTAGAAGCAAACAATATATTCCAATAGCTTCATAAATACTTGAATCATTAAAATTCTGCTCTAATTGATAGCAAGACAACTTATACTACAGGATCGCCTGAGGAGGTGAATATTTATAAAGTAAAGGTTGAGGGTGTCTGGTTTCAGTTCTAGTTTCATCAGAATAGGTGTTCACCAGAACGTCAGCCGGGTAAGCCCAACCTCCCACTGTGGTGCCCAACCACAGCAATGGCCTTCCCAGTAAACACCTCAAACTCATGGATTCAAGTGAGGATCGATCTGCTGCCATGCGAATGCTGGGCGAATACGTCACCAATATACTAGCCAGAAGGCCATTAAGTTGCCATATTTTCAATTTGCTTACTTTATTGAATAGGGCAAAGAAGAGATGAAGTCCTTCCCTGTTTGCTTCTTAAGCACAAAAAACGCTATTTTTCCTATTTGCATAAACCTGATTAATATTCCTTTATCCAGCCATGATAAATATTTGCAAGAATAAACTTTGTATTAGACTTAAGCGCTATTGAGAAGATGCTTGATAAACTTGGTGCCGTATTTTACCTTTATGACTTATTAGAGTCACAGGTAATAATAATGGGCCTAAATGAATGGTTAATCAAGAAAAACCTTTGCCTCAAGTAACAAGACTATTAAAACTTCGTTAAATTGATCGTTACCGTTACGGTTATATGATATGTTATTTATGTTATTTTGTTATGTTGCTTTCCATTCCATATTTAATAGTTTTGCATTTATTAAGATGCCTACCAGATAAACACGATTTTTCTTATAGAATTTTCTTTATTGATTAGTTAATGTAAATAGGGTTATAACTACCCAACTAATTTTGTTCAAAGTAAATTTTGTTCAAAGTAAATTTTGTTCTAAGTAAATTATGTTCAAAATAATTTTTTTCAAGGCAGATTTTGTTCAAAGTAGAGATTATTCAAAGTAAATTTTGTTCAAGGTAAATTTTGTTCAAAATGATTATTTTCAAGGCAGATTTTGCTCAAAGTAGAGATTGTTCAAAGTAAATTTTCCAAAAAGAAAACTTTTTCTTAAGTGTTTCAAAGCAAAATATTCCATTACATCACATGAATATGAAAAAAGTCGATAAAGATAAAGGTTTCCTCTAACGAAATTTCGCTTAGTAAATTCTTTTGATTCTTTTCTTAGTCTGTATAGAGTTAAGAGGTGAATAACAAGCGAAGACATACTTATAATTTCCTTTGTGAAAATCAGCTCTCGAAAGACATTACGACATCTAACTGTCTTCAGTTTAAAAGTCTCAATCTATATTTTGTTCCCGTTTGATTACAAAAGTTTCCTTTCACTTGTCTTTGAAGCTTCTTCTCACGATCGCTAATGAGCCTCGATTCATATACGTTTACAAAACCCTATTAAGATATCGTTAACAGATTTTATCTCTCTAATTATTAGTTTAATTGGGATTAAAATTGTGGTAATTTATAGGGAAACATTTACCCTTTATATAGTAAATATTCTAACAAGTTATCAAATGAAAATCTGTGACATTAATCGAGAATACTAAAATATTTAATGGGCATAGTCATATTACTGACATGATTTGCCCCTGATGTTTCTAATTCAATCGGATATGAAACTTCATTGAAAAATACGGCATAAAAATAAAGGGCAGCTTACAAATGCCATGACCATAAGTTCTGAATGTTGTTGGGTGACTACATTATTTGTGAGTTCGAGAAGGTTATTTTTCCGCATAAACAAAAAGAATAAAGTTTCCTAGTTTATGTTCTCACAACCCTAAACAAATGAAAGTGAATACTAAGATAACATTCCTACTCATGAACGATTGCCTTATTATTATTATTATTATTATTATTATTATTATTATTATCATAAATATGATGATGATGATTACAAATACTAATATTATTATTATTATTATTATTATTATCATTATTATTATTATTATTATTATTATTACGAAAATAGGAAACGTTATTTTATAGAAATTATTACATGCTATAAATCAGTGAGCAATGATTTGAAGAAAAGTAAATGAAAAGAGTTGTTGCAACAATATGTATTGAACGTTAACAGCAATTCAAATTCCACAAAAAAAAAAAAAATTATATCATGAGGTGTTAATAGTGGGAGTTGAACTGCTAATTGTTACGCATTGGAGCAATATTATCATTATTATTATTATCATTATTATTATCATTATTATTATTATTATTATCATAACTTGCTAAGCTAAAACCCTAGTGGGAAAAGCTGAATGCTATAAGTCCGAGGGCTCCAAAAGGAGAAAATAGCCCATTGAGGAAAGGAAATAAGGAAACTATAAGTCATTATTGTTAGTTCTTGTTATGAATAATACCTTCAAATATCATTTACTATTTTCCACTTAGAAAAAGATGATTCTACAATCATGTGCACAAAATAATTATGTTTAATACATTCCTAAAGGCAGGAGTCCATTGCAGTTTGTGTAAAAAAAATTGTGGAAGCGAAATCCCTTGATCATATATATACATATGAATTGGTAGTTACGATAGATTATCCACTGTTTAAATTAAGAAGTTATTTGAATTCCCTTTAAAAAAGGGAAAAGAAAGCTCTTCACTCAGTCTTCAAAATGTGCAATATTATATGCGGTAAAAGCAGCAACGGATTCTGCTCATAGAAAGATAAATATTTAAACCCCAAATCTTTTATTAATTATGTAAAAATACTTTTAGTTTTCCAACAAAGTTATAAAACGTTCTCAACAACCTGGTCTTGAAAGCCACAGCCTTTCCAGTAAAGAATATTTCATGGTTGATTTTTGAACCCCAGTTCTTATGCAAAAGCCCTATTAACAAGGTTCAACCTCATCCTCTACTGTAGGTGCAGCTGCATAACCTGCAGCTTTTGCCTTGAGAAGATGCACTGAATATCTCGGAATCTTTCCCAATTACTTTCAAGTTAGTTCGAGCACCTTTCGCATTTCACATTCGTTATCGTAAACAACCAGCATAACTCAGATAGAATTGCTATTTTCTTATCTGAGGATTTCCCTGAGTTAGGTTGCCATTCAGAATTAAAATAGCAACTCTTCCATCAAGTAATATGATACGCCATTATCAAGAATTTGCCAGAGGCTAATACCAGGATTCAATCATGCAAAAGATATTTTAGGATAATTGTATTGACCTTTTTCGCTGCCAGCGATATTTTGCGTTGTTATACATTTTCTATGCGGACCGTCAGAAATGATAGCTAAATATTAGGTACATATGAACCCTAACGCTGATGCAGCCCCCTCTCACTAGGATATGACTACTCCCTCTCCTCAATACCCGAGAGACTGAGAGAGCTGAGCATGACTGGAAATATATAGCTCTCTATCTACTTATATATATGTATATATATATATATATATATATGTATATATATATATATATATATATATACTGTATATATATATATATATATATATACTGTATATACATATATATATATATATAGAGAGAGAGAGAGAGAGAGAACCAGACACTTGCTCTTTATTTTATAAGGAAGATTCCCCAATCTCTTTTCCTGTTTTTATAGCATTTCTGATTGTGTTTTTTATTTGTAATGTTTTGGAAATGAGCATTAATTGATATGCCTGAAATTATTGAGTATTTTGTTTGAATCTTTTCTTATCTATTTTCTATTCATTTGTCAGTGTTTTGTATATTCTGCAATCATTTCAATGTTCTGCGCTTTTGATTTCAATACTCATTGTGTTTAGGCTTTGCTAAGTAATATAACACTATTAACAGTTTCTTATGCTACTCCTTACATATACATATACATGTATATACATATAAATATACAGATACATTTACATACATATACATACATAAATACATAAGAGTGAGGATAACACACCACCTCGATTATTTAATTATTTATTTATCATTATTTCTTTTCCTTGAATAAACCCCTCGAGATATTAGACCTATATAGGCAACGTTGACTATAATCGAAGCTTCGGCTCATAATAATTTATTGCAAGTTTCGAAACCACGACCCTAAGTAACTTTTGCTTTATGCAAAAAAAACGACATTGGAAAATCAAATAATAACTTTGAATTCATAACCCAAATGCATAAATTGTTATCATTAGACTACAGGAATAAGCTTAAATTATTTCCCCTCTTCCTCACTCAGACATTAACGCATTTAATTTTTTTTTCCGATTTTTTAAGTCTGATATCTTTCAATATTTTTCTTCTTTTTTTTCATAAAAGTGGACCAATGTTTTGTCATACATACACACACGTTTGTACGACGCAAACATATAAAAGCATCACCAGTTTCCCACACCTCTAGTCCATGCATTAGTAGAGGAAGAGAAGAAATAAGATAAGAAAGAGTTGATGATGGGAAGAAGAAGAAGAGAGAGAGAGAGAGAGAGAGAGAGAGAGAGAGAGAGAGAGAGAGAGAGATTCAACACCAGACCAAAGAAAGCCTGTTGCTGTTTTGCTGGATAACTGGGGGACGTCATAGACAGGATACTCTCTATCTATCCTGCCTGTCTAGGAATCCCAAACCGAGAGGTAGTCCTGAATCGGAAGACACCCAAGAGGAAGGATCCTCAACGGAGTCGATTTCTTAGGGCTTGTCCCGAACCAGGACTCTCGGAAAACCCGAGTTTCTTTACTTCGGGTTATCCAGGATGATACAGACATCACTGCCATTACTGCTCGGAAAATATTCTCCATTTAAGAAGACTCAAACATTCTATGGAAAGTTTATAGATTTGTTGATAAATTCATAATTTCTTATAAAGGTTAATAATTAAGAATTTAGTTGCCTTTAGTACTAATTATTATTACAGCTATTTGAGAATTTTAGATTTTTTTTTATCAAATAAATCAGTAATTTGATGGGCAAGAAGAGACACCCGATGAGATACTACTGCTAGAGAGTTATTTGGTACTGTGATGGCAACATAGTACTACATTGGATCCCTCTCTGGTTAAAGCTCATTTTTCCTTTGCCTAATTTTCGAGTCAACACAATATTAATCTCTCCATTAACTTTTAAAGGCCAATACTGAATAACAATATTTTTATTCAAATTTTATTTTCAAAATCATTGATTAAAAATTTGGTGTTGATGTACTCTACATATGATGAAGAGCATATAAATAGATGGAGAGAGTTGACTCGAGTGGCCGACCCTGCTTTACAATAGGAATGATGAGGTTGAAAGAAGAAGACAGTTACTTGAATAGCTGAGCCAATCTATAGTCTAAGCTTAAAACATTATTTGCAAGAACAATATCATGTCGACCTTTCATTGGTCGGAAATTTAGTCTGAACACTCTGTCATTGAGATGTGATTTAAAGATAAAAGACTTTTCACCCTCAACTTCAATACTCATTTGTTAGGCCTATAAATATTTCTATTCCTCCTCTTGAATATCCAACCTAAAATATCCTTCGAACAGTCGCAAATATTTTCCGAGATTTCACTATAACTGTTGTTGGTTCGTAACTATGGCGTCTAAGTTCAAACAATATTTGTAGACCATGTTTGATACAATTCTTTGGACACTTCCTTTTTACAGAATGTGAAGTGTGAAGTGGATGATGAATGGAGAAGTATTGTTTTAAAAGCTCAAGATAGAGACGACTGGCGAATTGAAACCGAGGCCCTTTGCGTCAATAGGCTTAGGAGGAGATGATGATGATATTTATAATGAATTTTGATTAAAACTTTAATGTGTACAAATCATAAATAGGTCATTTTTATTTATGAAAAATAACTTCACTGAAATGATTTCTTCCTATCAAAAAAAAAAAATAAATAAATAAAAATAAAAAAAAGTCCTCAGAATCTGAATCTGAGTCTAAATTCAGGGAAAATTGCGTAATCGTTTGTACACTAAAATAGATCTTATTTGCTGCTACCAAAGTTACACAGGAGGAATATAAATGCCGGAGTTTAGAATACTGCACAAAAGCAACGATGTTCCTACTGACTGTAATGCCAGGTAGGCCTACAGTACAATGCTCTATAGATGCAGGAGCTGTAATGTTATATAGGCATACAATGCAACGCTTAAGACATATAGATGCAGAAGCTGCAATGTAAGATAGGACTATAATGCAACGCTTAAAATATATAGATGCAGAATCTGCAATGCAGGATAGGCCTACAATGCAATACTTAAAGCATATAAATAATTTAAAAGGAAAACATGACGGTGTTTTTATGCTTTGACATCACCGCACTTGAAGGATAACAGTCCTTTAGGCCTAAGCAATACGAGCTGGCGGTTAACTGACTTATGAAAACTCGATTATAAAGCCATTTTCTAATCTTGCTTTCTAGTTTGGCCCTTTTCCTTATTTTTTCAGATGTGGCTTTGATCTAACTGTTTTTATTCTTTTATTAGGTATTTAAATTGTCTTTGGATAATTGAAACACTTAGGATTTCCTCTGTTCCTTTCATGTAGCCGCTTCTCTCACTCCGAGCAACTCCCACACAAGCAAATTATCTCCTCGATTTTAAGGACAAAAATGCTCATACAATTAGTTATCCCATATAGAAATGATTAAATCCCTCATTAGGAATATATTATTTTGATAAATGTATAATTCACATTAGTTTTGGAATGGAATTTATATTTTGAGGCTTTTAAAATTAAAGTCACATAGAAATTTAAAATATCTATATATGATGAAATTATTTTGATGGTTTCTGGGCTGCCAACGCAAGACTCCGTGTCTTACACAAGGTAAGGCAATCTACACACACACAGTCATGTGTCATTCGTCGATCCATTCCTTGTTGTGTTAATATTATTCTTTATATCAACCATTATCATTATTAATAGATGTTGAGTATTAATCATAGCATAAAACTGTTATAGTGATCTTAGGCCTTCTTCTTCTTCTTCTTCTTCTTCTATTATTATTATTATTATTATTATTATTATTATTATTATTATTTTTATTTTTATCAGTGTACGTGACCCGTCAAAAATGAGGGCTGAATCTTTAGATAGATATGCACACATAGGCACTCCCTTCTCCCCAGGGTATGACTACTCCCACTCCCCCCAACCAGTGGGACGGGGAGAGCTCAGTGTAACCAAAAAGAAATATATATATATATATATATATATATATATATATATATATATATATATATATATATATATATATGTGTGTGTGTGTGTGTGTGTGTGTATAACCATACAATTGCTCTTTATTATGTAAGAGAAATTATTATTATTATTATTATTATTATTATTATTATTATTATTATTATTATTATAGTTATTACCTCCACCAACGAAGTTTGCGTGTGTTTGTGTTAGTTTGTGAATAGCTTTCCGGCCACAATTTGAATAGTGATCAATGGAACTTGCTTGGATTAACTGTTATGTAAAAAAAAAAAACTGGAAATGATTATATTTTTGAAGGTCAAGATCACCTTCAGGCAAAATCTTAAAGTCAAAAGTCAAGGTCAAGCAAAAGATCGAGAAATAAGCTGCCGCATGGAGGTCTGCACTCTAGTGAGTGCCCTTCTAGTTTTTGTTATTATTATTATTATTATTATTATTATTATTATTATTATTATTATTATTATTATTATTATTATTATTATAATCCAAAGACTCGGAGCAGGGTAGCAAACAAGCACGGAAACGAAAATACGTAAAGAATCAACTAAAAATGATGTAATCATGACACCAAATTTCCCATCAATGTGTGAGGCTGACTCTAATGACATCTTGTATTTTCCCTCAATGTTTTTGTCCTTTTGATGTTACCTGGGAAGGAAGCAGTAGAAAATTAGATCAGAAGTTACAATATTTTAGTCAAGTTTCTACAAAGTTGTAATCGGATGTAAGTTAAAAAGAAGAATTACCTGTATCTTTAAGTTGGTTAAACACATCTAACGCAAAGAGAGAGAGAGAGAGAGAGAGAGAGAGAGAGAGAGAGAGAGAGAGAGAGCGAGAGAGCTCCTTGATCAATCAATATAACTATTGTAATGAACCTTATGATGTAAAACCTTCAGCGATTCCATCTAACTGAATCCTTTTCGCTTTTCTATCATAAACCTTTAATATTATCATAAACTATGTATCATAAAAAAAGCTTTTCATGAAACCACTAATTACATAATTACCAGGTTATCTAATTCTATAAAATCTTAGAGCCACCAAAATATGATTCTATTGATACTCAATGACTTGAATATATATATATTTTCTTTATCCAAATGGGTTAGATTCATTAATATGAGACAAAGGATTTGATTCCGCCAATGTTGACCAAATCAGATCATCCTGGACTTGGTAACTAGTAAACTCTGCTGGGTCGGAGCCAATGAACAGGTTATCGAGTAAGCAGATTGATCCTGAATGAATCCCAGTAGACGGAAAATTTAGTCCCAGAGAAGAAAATGAATTTGGTTGACGGTGTCAATGTATGGCTCGTAGCCTGATATTGTCCACTAGTTCACCCAGCTGAAAATGAGTGTCATTATTTACAGCTGTCATAGCAATCGGCGTTAGTGTTAAAACCTCACTCTATAGACATATTATTGATAGTACCTTGCCTTCCAGAGGGACAACAGGCCTATGGTAAATGACACATACACGCCTACACAAACATACACACACCCATGCTTCGGCTTCTAAGGACAATCGTATGAGAAAAAATAAGTCCAAAAGCATATATATATATATATATATATGTGTGTGTGTGTGTGTGTGTTGTGTGTGTGTGTGTGTGTGTATATCCTATTAAGCTAACTTCAAAGAAAAAGTATGAATTATGTTGGACATTCGTACTTTTTAAATTTTATCATCAGCTTTAGCTAACTAAGAGACGTAACGAAGAGAAAATTCACAATAACTAAAAACTCGTCGAAAACAGCAGAGAAACAAGTTTTTAATATCCGGGGGACAAACATTACAAAAATCCTCTCATCTTCCTTTCCTTGAAAAAGTCTGAATCATTTGCGAACAAAGTTAATCTAAATGCTCCAGTTTTATTTGAAAAGGATTGTTTTATTACAGAGGTTCATCAACATTAATTTTCTTTGGCCTAACTGTTCCGGAAACAATTCATGGGAAAATGGTTTAATAAAACTTTTTTTCACCAAGGTCTCGAGAAAGTTTGGTGTTGCAGGAAATTAGCAGAGCGAGGAAAAATCCGGATGAAAACCTCAGGAGAATATCACTCTCGTATATTTCTGTTTACGTAATTATGAAACGATGCAGTGATAGGAAAAGCAAGCAAGATTGTATTGCATGTAACGATACTAGCTATATATGAAGATGACTTGAAATGTAAATGACTATGTGGTGGAAATAGATTTGGATATTGAAACGAGTATAATGTTGTTTAGCTAAATATGGAAAGAACGTGTAATTTCTTGACCACGATGGATGTAACACTCAAATGAAGAACCAGGAAAAGGCAATTCATTAAATGATATAAAACATTTAAGGGATTAAATACTCGATACTAAAACAAAAATGAAAGCAGAAATGAAGGAAAATACGGGAGTAACCAACAATATATTTTGTTAATGCCTTTTTTACTAG
>NW_027171475.1:149364-151864 GCF_036898095.1 Palaemon carinicauda
TATATCGTCCAAGTATACATAGACATTAGGTAAATCTCTGATTACCTCTGCCATCAGCCTCTGAAATGTAGCAGGGGCATTAGAGCCCAAAAGGCATAACCACATATTCAAATAGGCCAAAGGGTGTTACAAAAGCAGAGATTGATTGGGCCTTTGGGGTCAGTTTTACCTGATAGTACCCTTTTAGTAAATCGATCCGAGTCAAAATCTTTGAATTACTTATATTGTCTAAAATATCATTGATCCGTGGCAAAGGAAAAGAATTTTTAATGGTGACCTTATTCAGTCTGCGGTAGTCTGTACATAGTCGTAACTTACCGTTTGCTTTAGGTACAAGTATACAAGGTGAAGCCCAAGGGGAGGTACTTGGGACTGCTAACTTGTGATCTATCAAGTACTGTACCTCTGACCTTAAGGATTCAAGCTTCTTTCCTATCGCTCTGTAAAATGGTTGTCTGATGGGCTGTGTTCCCGGCTCCAGCAAGATGTCATGTTGAATCAGGTTACAGGTTCCTGGATCATCAGTGCACAAGTCCTGAAAACTGGTGAGTAAGGAGTTTAGTTCTTTGCTTTCATTTGTAGACAAGTGTGATAAGGAGGAGTCAAGCTTACCCATTATCTCATAGTTAGTTAAATCAATAATAGTTATCAGTTCTGGTTCTTCATCAGGGTCTTCATTTGTAGTAACAACAGGATAGTCATCTTTAGACCTAAGAGTTGAGGTAGTCACCAATGTTACTCGAGGTGGTCCACTATTTACTCTACTTTGGTACCGCTTCAACAAGTTCACATGAACTAATTGTGTGTCCTTCCTCCTATCTGGGGTACTAATTACATAGTTTACCTTAGAAAGACGATCTAGGACTGTATATGGGCCGGCAAACTTCTCTCTCAATGGAGCTCCTGGAATTGGATGGTATAAAAGTACCTGGTCACCTTTCTGGAACTCCCTTAACCTGGCTTTCTTGTTCCCCTGTTGCTGCATTACTTGTTGCGAGGAAAGGAGGTTAGAACATACCAAATCATTTATCTGATGAAACTTACTTTTAAGGTCTTTAATATATTGCAACGTGTTAGTAGTCTCCTCTGGTTTCTGATGCAAAATATTTTCTTTCACCATACCCAATACAGTTCGTGGTCGACGACCAAACAATGCCTCAAAGGGAGATATCCCTGTGGAATCATGTGGAGTGCATCGAAAAACATACATTAGGAGATCGAGGTCCTCATCCCAATGATTTGCCGTTTCACTGCTGTACTTACGCAAAAGGTTCTTCAAGGTTTGATGGAACCTTTCCAGGGCACCATTTGTCTGTGGATGATATATAGAGGAGTTAACATTATGAATATTCAATGTATGCATAGTTTGTTTGAAGACATGGCTTGTAAAATTAGTTCCCTGGTCACATTGTAACTCATAGGGAAATCCTAAAACAGTGAAAACCTTCCTAAGGTTAAGTAATATAGTCTTTGCATTTATGTTTTTGATTGCAAATGCCAAAGGGTACCTAGAAGTGGGACACATAGCAGTCAGTATGTATTCATTCCCTCTCTTAGTCTTTGGTAAGGGACCAACGCAATCTATAATGAGTTTGTAAAAAGGAGTTTTGGGTACTAGTACATTCTGGAGTGGTACTGGCGGGATTCTCTGGTTAGGTTGACCTGTAACCTGACAATGGTGACATGAAGCAACATAGCTCTTAATATCTTTACCAAGGCCTGGCCAATAATAGTCTTCACTTACTCTTTTGTAGGTCTTGTTGACCCCTAAGTGGGATTCTGCAGAATGAGCGAGGTCTAACAAGGAAAGTCTTAGAGGTTGAGGAATGACTATTTGGTGGCAATCCCTCCAAGTATGGTTAGAATTAATCTGTGGCGACCTGAAATGCCTGCAGAGAATACCTTTATTCACATAAAAATATGGCAATTTTGGATTTTCATCTGGAATTCTCACCTTTTTCCAAAGTTCACTTAGGCTGGGGTCCTCTTTTTGTAGCTCGGTAAACTCTTTCTTACCTATGTTCACCAAGTCTAAGGCCTCCATAGTTCTTCCAGTAGTTTTACTCTCACTTTTCAAGTGTCCTGCCCTGGAAGTATTCCTAGTCACAACCTGAGTTATAGCTGGTGGAGATTCAATGGACTTACTTTCTTCGTGGATTACGAAATCAGGATCTGAAATAATAAAATTAGTTTTCACCTGTGACCCTGCTAGATTATTACCCAAGATCAGCTCTACTGGAGAACACGGCAAGGCTTGCTTTAACACAGCTACTTTTAGCCTTTCCTGTAAAGTAAGGACTAACAATTTCCACTTCAGCAAGAGGCAGAGTCCTGGAAGAGGTTAAATCTGAAATGGTTACAAACTCCCTAGTGTAAGTTAGATTCTTCGAACCTAAGTCTGCCAATATAGACTGAGAGGAACCAGAGTCTCTGAGGCACTTCAGTGAAGTACCATTTACAGTAACATCACAAATAAATCCTTCAAACGGCTGCAACCCTT
>NW_027171475.1:154364-159324 GCF_036898095.1 Palaemon carinicauda
TTAAAAGAAGGTGGGAAACTTATTTTGAAGGACTATTGAATGAGGAGAACCCTAGAACAGTATTTGAAGATGGACTCCCAAACGAGGCAGTCACCATAGGAGTGACTAGAAGAGAATTAGAACAAGCAGTAAAGAAGATGAAAAATTGTAAAGCTGCAGGACCGGATAATATACCAGTAGGGGTATGGAAGAGTCTTGAAGAGGAAGGCATAGATATTTTGTGGGACCTGACGTAGAAGACCTTCAATCAGGAAAAGATGCCAGAGGAATTGAGAAGCAGCCTAATCCTTCCCATACATAAGGGAAAGGGAGACATCCAGGAATGTGGCAACTACAGAGGCATCAAGTTGATAAGCCATACTATGAAAATATTGGAGAAGATCATTGAGAAGAGACTCAGGGATGAAACAACAATTGGTGAGGAAAAATTCGGATTCATGCCTGGAAGAGGGACTGTAGAAGCAACATTTGCTTTGAGGCAGATGATAGAAAAACCGGGAAAAACATAAAGGATTACATATGGTCTTTATTGACATGGAGAAGGTATACGAACGAGTACCACGTCAGGAGCTGTGCAAAATGTGTGAGAGAAAAGGGAGTCCTTGAGAAATACGTAAGAATCACCCTAGATATGTATGAGAGGGTACAAGCAAATGTTATGAGCAGTATAGGCCTAACAGAAAGGTTCCCAGTAAATGTGGGACTACATCAGGGGTCTGCATTGAGCCCTTACCTATTTGATCTGGCCATGGATGTAGTAACACAAGGTATTAGAGATCAGTCTCCTTGGTATATGCTTTTTGTTGATGATGTTATACTGTATAACACTAGGCAAGAGGTAGTAGAAGAGAAACTGGAGGAGTGGAGAAGAGAAATGGAAAATAGAGAATTGAAGATCAACAGGAAAAAGACAGAGTATTTGAGATTGAAAAATGGGGAGATTGGGAAGTCAGTTTACAAGGAGAGAGATTGAAAAGAGTTGAAAATTTCAAGTATTTGGGATCAACAGTTGCAGAGGATGCTGATCATGGGGCAAAAATAAACCACAGAATACAAGCAGTATGGAAGAATTGGGGGAAAAAAATGCATGGAGTACTATGTGAAGGGAAAATAGGGGTTAAGTTGAAAGGTAGAGTACACAGGAAAATTGTGAGATCGGCAATGATGTATGGAGCTGAGACGTGGGCAATAAAGAAGACAGAAGAGAAGAAACTGGATGTGGCAGATATGAGAATGTTGAGATGGATGTGTGAGGTGAAAAGAAGAGATAAGATATGGAATGAGGTGATTAGGGGTACCATAGGAGTTAAAGAACTATCAGGTAAGATCCAAGAAAGTAGACTGAGGTGGTATGGTCATGTCATGAAAAGAGATGAAGAGTATATTTGGAGGAGAGTGATGGAAATGAAGATGTTGGAAAAAAGTAGGAGAGGGAGACCAAAGCGAAGGTGGATGGATTGTATCAAGGATGACCTTCGATCAAAGGGATTAACTGGTGACGAAGTGCAGGACAGAGGTAGATGGAGAAAGCTGGCCAGCAACATCAACCCCACATAAAAGTGGGAAAAGATGCAGACAAAGAAGAAAAAAAGAATATATATATATAAATATACATATATATATATATACATATATATATATATATATATATATGTATATATATATATTATATATATGTATATATATATATATATATATATATGTGTGTGTGTGTGTGCGTGTGTTTGTGCATGTATATCTAATAATTTTTTGTTTATTCATTATTGAAAAATAACAAATGACAAACATGTATTTAAGATAAGATTATTTATTCATATGAAACAAATATAGCCGTTTCTAGTTTACTGCAGGACAATGGTATCAGACATGTCATTAATCTTGTCTAGAGTTTGTCTAAAGAGATATAAATTATCAACATCCATATGATTATTGATAGGAAGATATTCATATTTCGGAACAGGGAGTCCACAGTCACTAATTTAGGTCAACGCTAAGTAAAAGACAATGTTTATATCTCCGGTTTTCCGTTAGGTTGTTGTAGAGAGAGAGAGAGAGAGAGAGAGAGAGAGAGAGAGAGAGAGAGAGGTTTTATTCATATGATCATATTTAACAATTATTTAGATTGCCTAGCGTCGCAACTACAAAGGTCATTGACACTAGGCGGCGTCATAACTGCCAGGGTCACTGATGCCTCAAGGTAGAATGAAACGTAGTTAAAAGCTTTTAATCATCATATCATATCCCTGAAGACGGAGAGGATTTTGGAGCGTTCAAGTCAGAGTATTTTTTTCATCTCAAAATTTCTGATATTATTATGTAAATTCATAAGAAATTATACATCACTGAATTTTAAACTCTTGTTTAAAGGAATTAGAATTAATTTTACAATAAAAAAAAAACTCAAGTATTTTTCTAAATGATTCCCAATTCATATTTTAATGAACATTTAACTGTATCAAGTTGAAAACCTATTTTTCCATTACATTCATTTCATTCCGCCCAAAGTCTCCGACTCAGTTCTTCAAGATTTCCTTTGGAACTCCGAAGAAATTCACTTACAAGTGATTGATTCAAGACTTCATTCACTATTTTGAACGAATAATTTCATACAAATTTTATTTTAAAAAATCAAATGTTTATAGATATAATCAATATTATTTTTATCTTAAATAAAACTTATTTTTTATTAAAACTTTTAATAAATATAATATTTATTTCTACTAACTCAAAATATTTTATAATATTGTCATTATTTGCTTTAAATCTTCATTCGAATAACGTCTACAGAGTCTTCTCTCACTTCAAGGATATAAGAGAATCATTGATTAATATTTTCGCTCTCTTGTCTACTCTGTACATCGTTTTCTTGCTACGCCATCATCATTATTTCCTTTATTAGCTTCAATTGCTATGAGCACTCAGACTAAAACATCACAATAACTCCAATCTGCAGTGGCCAGCGGGTTGAGGAAAAATGGCCAAGCACCAGGTGAGAATAATGACATGTCCGATGCCTTTGTCCTGCAGTACACTAGAAACGGTTATATTTGTCTTATATAAATATCAATAATTATATCATAATGTGATATCTATGTTGCTTACTATTTTTTAATAGCAAATAGACATCAGAAGTAAATTTCATACTCACACACACACACACACACACACACACATATATATATATATATATATATACACACATATATATATATATATATATATGTATATATACATATATATATGTGTATATATATATATATATATATACACTTCCTTATATGTGTGTATATATATTTCATATATATATATATATATATACAAATATATATATATATATATATATATACCATCTCCTCCTACGCCTATCGACGCAAGGAGTTTCAGTTAGATTTCACCAATCGCTCTATCTTGAGCTTTTAAATCAAAGTTTCTCCATTCATCATCTCCTATTGCACACTTCATAGTTCCCAGCCATGTAAGCCTGGGTCTTCCCATTCTTTTTACTGCCTTCTGGAGCCCAGCTGAATGCTTGGTGAACTTCATCTACCCCTTACCATGTTCTCATCCACATATGGCACTCAAGCAATCTCTCTATTTTTCAATAGTAAATACACGTCAAAAGTTAATTTACATACACACACACATATATAATATATATATATATGTGTGTATATATATATGTATATATATATATATATATATATATTACAGCATAGGTGTCTTAATATATTCCCTATCTAAGAATAGAAGAGAACTTAAAGAAATAGCCTCAATAATTTGGTAAAGGAAATGTTAATGATGAAAGAGCAAAAAGAAAACGATGTACAAGCAGAGAGCGAAAATATTATTTAATCATTCCCTTATTACAATAGTCCCAGCATAATTTCATGAATGTCTGAATATTTTTGACCTCCCATAGAAGCCTTAATATAGATTTATCTGAAGCAGAGTTTAGCGTAGTGTGAAACGGGGGTTTTGGTCCACTATGTGAGAACACCCCAAAGTTGAGGGTGGTCGCCATGCTCTTGATAGAGCCCAAGACACAGGATATCAGGATATCTGAGTTGCAAAAAAAAAAAAAAAAAAAAAAAAAACGTTGGCAGAAAACATCCTAAAGGGAGGTCCAGGCACCCAACGTGTATGTCCCTGATAAGGGAGAAGACTTTGCAGGTGTTATAAGAATAAAGATTTATATCAAATAATATGGAAGATGTTATGTATCTTAAATCCGTACACATTAATACTATATGTAATTGTTTACAACACCACGCTCTCAATTCACTCCAAAATAATGCAATCCTGCAGTTCTCATCTTCTTGCACAGTAATTAGGTGGTTATTTAAATTCTGTGAAAGAAATAATTAGCAAGATATGTTGAGGAAGGGGGAAGGGGTTATAAAAAGAAAATAGCTCGGTTTCCTCACTAAACAACTTGGAACTGTCATGTCAACATCGTCAACCAAACAGAATTCGTGATGCCAGCGTACATAAACAGAAGTTTGTGATGCCAACGTACATTTAATATACTGTATATTCAAAATATACTTAATTAAAAATTGATTAATTACTCAAAAGTGTCCATAAAATATACAAGTTACAAAAGTGACACTTTTGAGTAATTACTCATTTCTTTTATTAAGTATATTTTGAATATACAGTATATCAAATGTACGATGTCATCACTAACTTCTGTTTATGTACGCTTGCATCACGAATTCTGTTTGGTTGATTATGTTGACACGTCAGTTCCAAGTCGTTTAGTGTGGAAACCGAGCTATTTTCTTTTTATAACCCCTTCCCCCTTCCTCAACATATCTTGCTAATTATTACTTTCCCAGAATTTAAATAACCACCAAATTACTGTGCAAGAAGATGAGAACTGCAGGATTGCATTATTTTGGAATAAATGGAGAGCGTGGTGTTGTAAACAATGACCATACCATATTTTATCAAAAGTTTT
>NW_027171476.1:10000-15000 GCF_036898095.1 Palaemon carinicauda
AAAATAAAAAATGAATCTTGAACAATAATGTTTAATATATCAATAAATTTAGATTTACTCAGGTTTCTAAAGTTGTTATTATCCTTGTACATTTTATTTGCTACGATTTCAATAACTTCTTTTGTGGGGATATTTGTATATAAGCTTTCGATGTCAAAGCTTGCCATATAATAATTATTTTTTAGTCTAAAATTTTTTATAGTATCAAAAAATGCATATGAATTTTCCAAGGTATATTCATTCTTTGCCCATTCTTCTATATTAGGAATCATAAATTTTGCTAAACTAAAATTTGGTGTATTGATTGACGATAGCACTGGTCTTAAAGGAATATTCTCTTTATGTATTTTTGGCAAACCATATAAGATACCAGGATTGCGACCAGAAGCATACAAATGTTTATACTCTTCATCTGTTATATGTTTACCTTTTTTAAGATAACTTAGTAGTCTGTTAACCTTGTCTTCTAGCAGAAGAGTATTTTTGAAAGGGTCTTTTTTACTTTTTTCAAATTGCAATGGATTGTTAAGAATATTCATCATTTTCTCTACATAATCACTTTTATTCATGATGGTAATACCTTTCCCTTTGTCTGGTTTAGAAAATATAATGTCTTTGTTTTCACTTAGATTTCTTAGTATTTTTATGTCATTTTGATCAAACAATGGTACCTGGATTTCCTTCTTGTATTCTTCTAATATATTACTGAATAGGTCTTGCATTTCTTTATAGACAGCTTCTTTATCAGAACAGTTGTCGTTGTTTAGTCTGTTTACTTTATTTGCAAATATTTCCATACTTACTTTCATTTTAATATGATCGAGTTTTGGTTTGAGGCAATGGTCAAGTCCAAAGGATAATAGGTATTTTTCTCTTTTTTTTAGTTGGTAGTTAGAGAGGTTGTACACGACTTTATTGCCATTACAAGATGGTGGTTTATAGAAACCGCCTAGTTTAAAAAGTTTTTTAGCATGGGTTAGACATACTTTGTTTTTATAAAGTTCACAATCCTTATGGATACAATGTAAAATATGATTAAAATCTAAAAATGAAATTTGTCTCTTAATACTATCGTGACATGATAATAAATCTTGATACAGCTTGGTGTCGTTTTTCTTGTTTTGTCGAAGTTCATTCTCGATTAAGAAACTCTGCCAATCTTTGTAGAATCGTCTTCGCTGTAGCTGCCGCCTGTACAACTTAAACTGAACAAATTTTGGTATACAGCCATACTGAAGACATCTTTCCAGAAATAAAATATCAAGTTTGTTTTTTCCCATCTCTGAAGGCTTTTTTCCCATCTTCTTACGCCTCGTAGTGCTTCTTGTCCATATCTTCTTAAAATGGTAGTTCTGTAATTCTCAGACGAGGGGAAACGCAGTTTAATGAGGAACTGTAGTGCAAGCACAAATTGAAACATCATCTTCATCCAATCACCTTTATTTCAACGTTTCGGACAATTTGTCCATCATCAGGTTCTGTAAAGTTAAAAACATACATTGATACAAATAATAAAAAACATTGGTAAAATACATGAGAAAAATAAGATAATTTAAAATTATAAATAGTACTTAAAACACTTTTCTGCTGAAAGCAGAGTTATCTAGGTTTAGTTTTGGTTGAATTTTTTCTATGTAAAATGTTTCTAATAATCTCAGCTCGGTCTCAAATCGAGCTTTACATATAATGCTAAAATCAAGATGATTAAAATTGGTGTTACACACTCCGTGGCAATGATCTCTTATAGAGGAATGAGAAGGCTTACCCAGCGGTAGAAGGGTCCTTGAACTAATGCCTCTATGTTCAAAGGTTCTGGTAGACAACAGAACCTTTGAACATAGAGGCATTAGTTCAAGGACCCTTCTACCGCTGGGTAAGCCTTCTCATTCCTCTATAAGAGATCATTGCCACGGAGTGTGTAACACCAATTTTAATCATCTTGATTTTAGCATTATATGTAAAGCTCGATTTGAGACCGAGCTGAGATTATTAGAAACATTTTACATAGAAAAAATTCAACCAAAACTAAACCTAGATAACTCTGCTTTCAGCAGAAAAGTGTTTTAAGTACTATTTATAATTTTAAATTATCTTATTTTTCTCATGTATTTTACCAATGTTTTTTATTATTTGTATCAATGTATGTTTTTAACTTTACAGAACCTGATGATGGACAAATTGTCCGAAACGTTGAAATAAAGGTGATTGGATGAAGATGATGTTTCAATTTGTGCTTGCACTACAGTTCCTCATTAAACTGCGTTTCCCCTCGTCTGAGAATTACAGAACTACCATTTTAAGAAGATATGGACAAGAAGCACTACGAGGCGTAAGAAAATGGGAAAAAAGCCTTCAGAGATGGGAAAAAACAAACTTGATATTTTATTTCTGGAAAGATGTCTTCAGTATGGCTGTATACCAAAATTTGTTCAGTTTAAGTTGTACAGGCGGCAGCTACAGCGAAGACGATTCTACAAAGATTGGCAGAGTTTCTTAATCGAGAATGAACTTCGACAAAACAAGAAAAACGACACCAAGCTGTATCAAGATTTATTATCATGTCACGATAGTATTAAGAGACAAATTTCATTTTTAGATTTTAATCATATTTTACATTGTATCCATAAGGATTGTGAACTTTATAAAAACAAAGTATGTCTAACCCATGCTAAAAAACTTTTTAAACTAGGCGGTTTCTATAAACCACCATCTTGTAATGGCAATAAAGTCGTGTACAACCTCTCTAACTACCAACTAAAAAAAAGAGAAAAATACCTATTATCCTTTGGACTTGACCATTGCCTCAAACCAAAACTCGATCATATTAAAATGAAAGTAAGTATGGAAATATTTGCAAATAAAGTAAACAGACTAAACAACGACAACTGTTCTGATAAAGAAGCTGTCTATAAAGAAATGCAAGACCTATTCAGTAATATATTAGAAGAATACAAGAAGGAAATCCAGGTACCATTGTTTGATCAAAATGACATAAAAATACTAAGAAATCTAAGTGAAAACAAAGACATTATATTTTCTAAACCAGACAAAGGGAAAGGTATTACCATCATGAATAAAAGTGATTATGTAGAGAAAATGATGAATATTCTTAACAATCCATTGCAATTTGAAAAAAGTAAAAAAGACCCTTTCAAAAATACTCTTCTGCTAGAAGACAAGGTTAACAGACTACTAAGTTATCTTAAAAAAGGTAAACATATAACAGATGAAGAGTATAAACATTTGTATGCTTCTGGTCGCAATCCTGGTATCTTATATGGTTTGCCAAAAATACATAAAGAGAATATTCCTTTAAGACCAGTGCTATCGTCAATCAATACACCAAATTTTAGTTTAGCAAAATTTATGATTCCTAATATAGAAGAATGGGCAAAGAATGAATATACCTTGGAAAATTCATATGCATTTTTTGATACTATAAAAAATTTTAGACTAAAAAATAATTATTATATGGCAAGCTTTGACATCGAAAGCTTATATACAAATATCCCCACAAAAGAAGTTATTGAAATCGTAGCAAATAAAATGTACAAGGATAATAACAACTTTAGAAACCTGAGTAAATCTAAATTTATTGATATATTAAACATTATTGTTCAAGATTCATTTTTTATTTTTAACAAAGAGTATTACAAACAAAAAGATGGACTAGCTATGGGGAATCCTATTTCGGCAACTTTGGCCAATATTTTCTTATGTTTTCACGAGACTGAATGGTTGGAAAAGTGTCCTTTAAGTTTTAAGCCTGTGTTGTATAGAAGGTATGTGGATGACACATTTATTATTTTTAAGCAAAAAAATGACGCAATCAAGTTTTTTAATTATTTAAATTCTCAACACAGTAATATCAAGTTCACCATGGAAGAAGAAAACGAAGGTAAAATGCCCTTTTTGGACGTATTAGTAACTAAAACTTCTGACCTTGAAATGCATATGGAAGTTTATAGAAAGCCCACTTTTACTGGTCTTGGTTTAAATTTTTTAAGTGAGTGTAATTTAAGATACAAAATGAACAGTATTAATACTCTCATTAATAGAGCATATAAACTTTCATCAAATTATTTTAACTTTCATAAAGAAATTACATTTTTAAAGGAATTTTTCAACAACAATGGTTACCAGGATAATTTATTTTACAAAAAAGTACAAATTTTTCTTAACAAAATCAATAATGTTGATACCCAAATTTGTGAAGTAAAAGACATTATATATTTTCGATTTCCTTACATATCGAACAAAATTAATACTATAATAGAAAGGAAAATTAAGCACATAACGAAAACCTACTTCAAAAATATAAATATTAGAATGGTATTTTTCAATAATTTTAAGATAGGCAATTTGCTCAAGTCCAAGGAGTCGTTATCTAGCGAACTATGTTCTATGGTTGTATATAAATTTGTGTGTCCGAAGTGTAGTTCGGAATATGTAGGTAGTTCGACAAAACTGTTGTCTACCAGAACCTTTGAACATAGAGGCATTAGTTCAAGGACCCTTCTACCGCTGGGTAAGCCTTCTCATTCCTCTATAAGAGATCATTGCCACGGAGTGTGTAACACCAATTTTAATCATCTTGATTTTAGCATTATATGTAAAGCTCGATTTGAGACCGAGCTGAGATTATTAGAAACATTTTACATAGAAAAAATTCAACCAAAACTAAACCTAGATAACTCTGCTTTCAGCAGAAAAGTGTTTTAAGTACTATTAATAATTTTAAATTATCTTATTTTTCTCATGTATTTTACCAATGTTTTTATTATTTATAATAATTATTATTATTATTATTATTATTATTATTATTATTATTATTATTATTATTATTATTATTATTATTATTATTATAATAATAATAATAAAAATAATAATTTTAATAATAATAATAATAATAATAATAATAATAATAATAATAATAATAATAATAATAATAATAATAATAATAATATAATAATAATAATAATAATAATAATAATAATATA
>NW_027171477.1:2500-7500 GCF_036898095.1 Palaemon carinicauda
ATAATAATTATAATAATAATAATAATTACAATTTTAATAATAATAATAATAATAATAATAATAATAATAATAATAATATTAATAATAATAATAATAATAATAATAATAATAATAATAATAATAATTACAATTTTAATAATAATAATAATAATGATAATGATAATAATAATAATAATAATAATAATAATAATAATAATGATAATAATAATATTAATAATAATAATAATAATAATAATAATAATAATAATAATAATAATATTAATATTAATAATAATTAACGGATTTTGAGCGAAGCGAAAAATCTATTTTTGGGTGAGATAGCCATGGAGTCCTGATGGAAGGTTCCTTTTTGGTAGCTTCCTTGGGTAAATAACTACTAAGATATTCCCAGAGAATTTAACCACAGGTTATCACAGAATTCTAACTTCTGGAGCGAGTATCCTAAAGGTTTCCCTTTAAGACATCGTATATCAACAGGGGACGCATGTATTAACGCGCCACATAGCTATCTACACCCCGAACAGAGATAATGCTTCGGTGTGTAAAGTCGGAGAATAGCTGGGAGCCGTTCCATAGCTAATCTCATTCGTGGCTACTTTTGGTACTCGAGACGTAAACAAACGGGCGCCATTGCTTTAATGACGTCACGTCCGTCTTCATCCTGAAGCCAGTTGCTTGCCGATCACCATGATATAGCAGAGCAGGGTGGGACCTAAAAACTGGACGAAGTAGCAGGGAGGGTCCATCAGGACGCCATGGCTATCTCACCCAAAAATAGATTTTTCGCTTCGCTCAAAATCCGTTTTTTGGGCTCAAGCCATGGCGTCCTGATGGAAGAATACCAGAGAGTCAATGTATCGTGGTAGATTTTCCCCTATTAGTAAGTGCCAAGGGCTTTGACAAAATAGCATAGTAATCTTAGTAAAGAACCGTAGGGAAGAATCTTCCTGCCCCCCTTGGCAGTGAAGTTCCCACGGGCCATGCCGACGTCAAAGTGGTATTGAAGGGCTATTCACCCTGATAGAAGAACCTGAAGAACTTGGAGACGAAGCTGAATGTTTGGCATTCGTATAGGAACATTCTGGAAAGCAGACCAGTGGTGGTTGGACACTGTGTGCTGAGAAGGTTGGTTTCATCTCCAGGGTATGAAGAGTAAGTATTCGTGTTGGAATATTACATAGTCAGAGTGAATATAAATTAAAGATTAGTATCTTAATTTCTCCATGAACCATAAGGAAAAGGGGATAATAAAACTATGACAGGCATGTATTTCATAGTAAGTAGGAGCTGATTGAGACGCACAGGTAATAAAATAGAAATTTTATTTCACAAATGCAGAAATTAAATGAATTGCAGCAATAAGTAAAGTTCATTTACAGTAATTATAATGTACATAGTAATAAAGACTTGCTCTTGAATCTGAAAAGGAATTTCAAATTTATTAGTAGGCACTCGTTCTCGAGGAACGTTAGTCTTTGATTAAAACACATCATGCTCAGGGCATGCGGCACTTGTGTGACAACTATGACATTTCACCTGGGATAAGAACAGTTATAAAAGCACTAAGTGTTTTCGACATCACTATGTATTGCTCGAGGGTCAACATAGGCACCCGAAGAGTTAGAGTCCCAAGTAACTCACTGTTCTATGCAGAGTTAGGTGCAGGTTTCATAACACTACCTGCGGCTACCACAAAATGTTTGACTTCGTGCACTTGTTTCGCATAATGTTTAAAGAAAACGCGCGAGGACTTCCAGCCTGTGAAGCTTTTAAGGCTTTCAAAGTCCATACTCTGAAAGAAATTCCGAGATGATGCAACTTTCCTAGGATCATGACCGGCGGGTGTACTGTCAGGATCCGCTCTGCGAATGAAGTAGGTGATTTTCGCTCTTAGTTGTTTCAGTGACAGGTCGCTGCCCGATGTTTTCTCCTTTGAAGAGTTGGCCTCCACCAAAGTTCGAAGTTCTGCGAAGATAGACCTTGAGGCTCTCTACTGGGCATAAAGAGACATCTTCCTTCAGGGGGCATATTCTCCAGGGGCCCCATCTTTTGGTGGGTAATTCATTTTTTGGCGAGAAACGTCGGATCAGGGGAGAGGGTAATGTCTCCTGTATCAGTAAACAGGATGTGACCCCTCTTCTCTCGATAATGCCACTATTTCGCTGACTCGGGCTCCCGAAGCAAGAGCAAAGAGAAATATAACTTTCTGAGTCAGATCCTTGAGAGGGCATGAATCATTATCCAAGTTGGAGGCGAAATGGAGCACCTTGTCTAATGACCAGGAGATCGGTTTCGGTGGGGGTGCTGGGCGTAGACGAGCGCATGCCTTCGGTAGTTTATTGAAGATGTCGCTGGACAGATCAATTTGGAAGGCATACAGAATTGGTCTGGTCAAGGCCGATTTGCAGGTTGAAATCGTATTGGCTGCTAATCCTTGTCCATGAAGGTGAATGAAGAAGGACATGCAGAAATCAATTGTGATTTCTTTAGGATATTTTGTCTTGACGAAAGAGACCCATTTTCTCCAGGATGATTCGTATTGCCGTCTTGTGGATTCGGTCTTGTATTCCTCGAGGAAGTCTAGACTTTTCTTCGAGATCCCAAACCTCTTCTTTGCGGCTAGGGAGAGAAAATCATGAGATGAAGGTCCTTGATTTTCGATGATGAAGCGAAGACAGTCGACTTCTGTACTTGTTGGGAGAGAACTGGGCCCGGGAGAGGGATCAGCTTGGGCTGCAGCTCCAGGACCAGGGGGGTACCAGTTGCTCCGGGGCCACTTGGGAGCCACTAGGGCCGCTGTCCCTTGAAGGTTCTCAGTTTGGAGAGGACTTTCAGCAGAAGGTTGGTGGGAGGGAACAGGTAGATCTTGGACCATCTGTTCCAGTCCAGTGAAATGGCATCCACTGCTTCTGCCTTGGGGTCCTCGTACGGGGCCACATACCGAGGAAGTTGATTGTTGTCGCTCGTTGCGAAGAGATCTATCTGAAGTTCTGGGACTTGGTGAGAGATGAAGGAGAATGATCTTGCGTCTAGAGACCATTCCGACTCTATCGGGTTTGTTCGAGATAGAGCATCCGCTGTCACGTTGCGGAATCCTTGTAGGTGAACTGCAGACAGGTGCCACTTCTTCTTCTCTGCCAGACGGAAGATTGGGAGAAGCACCTGATTTATCTGGGGCGATCTTGAGCCTTGGCGATTGAGACATCGAACTACCACCGAGTTGTCTAGGGTTAGACGAATGTGGATCGAGGGAGGCGGGGATAGTTTCTTCAGAGTTAGAAGGACCGCCATGGCCTCCAAGATGTTGATGTGGAACGTCTTGAACAGGGGAGACCAGGTGCCTTGAGCCTGCTTTTGGTGGGAGTGACCTCCCCAACCCTCCAGCGAAGCGTCCGTGTGGATTTTGAGTGATGAAGGTGGGTGTTGAAGAGGAATGGACCTTTTCAGGGCCTTTGCTTCCGACCACGGCTTGAGGAGAAGTCGAAGTCTGTTTGGGAGCCGTCTCTTGAGGTCTCTTCGAGCGATGGATGCAGAACGTCTCCAGACTCCCGCGGCATCCTTTAGCTGTGCACGAAGCACTGAGTTTGTTACTGAGGCTAACTGTAGAGAGCCTAGAACTCGTTCCTGCTGGCGTCTTGAAATCCGTTTGGATTTCAGTAGTCGCTTGACAGGACCCTGCTATTTCCTTCCTTTTCTTCTGGGGGATGGAAAGGCGGTGTGACTGAAGGTTCCATTGGATTCCTAACCACTGGAACTTCTGAGCTGGAGAGAGGCGAGATTTCTTCTCGTTTATCTTGAATCCCAGGTGTTCTAGGTACTGGGTGACTTTGTTGCAGGATTTTACACAATCCTCGGGCGATGGAGCCCAAACTAGCCAGTCGTCGAGGTAGGCCATCGCCTGGACGTATCGGAGGCGGAGCTGTTGTACTATGGCGTCCGCCAGCTTTGTGGAGATCCGAGGGGCCACATTGAGGCCGAAGGGCATGGCCCTGAAGGCGTAGCTTTTCCTTTGGAGTCGAAATCCTAGGTAGGAGGAAGCGTGATGGTTCATTGGAACGTGCCAGTAGGCATCCGCCAGGTCTATGGAGACCGTGTAAGAACCTCGAGGCAGAAGGGTCCTTATTTGTTGAAGAGTCAGCATCTTGAACTTGTCGTTCGCTATGAACTTGTTGAGGGGGGATAAGTCCAGAATGACTCTGAGTTTGTCGGAGTCTTTCTTGGGGACACAAAACAGTCTTCCTTGGAACCTGGTGGACTTTACCTTCCTTATCACCTTCTTGTTCAAGAGATCTAGGACATATTCTTCCAGAAGGGGGGTTGATTGTTGGAAGAACTGCTGGAATGTTGGGGGGTGGTTGAGTCCAACTCCAGCCTAGACCCTTCTTGACGATGCTGTGTGCCCAGGGATCGAAGGTCCAACGATCCTGGAATTGGCGGAGTTTTCCTCCCACCGGAAGCACTTCATTGCTTCTGGTGTCCCGAGGGCTTGCTGCCTCGGCCGCTAGCTCCCTTTCCTCCTCTGCCTCTGGAGGGACGGCGAGACGCATCTCTGCCTGCACCTCTGTTTGAGCCTCTACCTTTGGGACGAAAGGTAGTCGTCTGTTGCTCGAAAGCAGGGGTGAAGACCGGTGACTGTGACAACACCGGTTGGGTGACCAGTTGAAAGGTCTGTTGTGGCTGAGCTGCCACTTGGGAGGTAGCGGGGTCCCGGAAACTGACGTCTTGGTTGACGTTGCTGGGGTTTCCGTTTCGAAGATTTCCTCTTAGGTTGAGGTCCGTCGTCCTGAGAGGATTTCCTCTTCTTTGACATGCCCCACTTGTGGAGAAGGTTCCTATTCTCCGTGGCGGCTTTGTCGGTGATCTCCTTCACAAGGTCAGAAGGAAAGAGGTGTTTGCCCCAGATGTTGGAGGAAATCAGCCTCCGGGGTTCGTGTTTCACAGTGGCACCTGCGAACACGAATTCACGACAGGCTCTCCGAGCCTTCATGAAGTGGTACATG
>NW_027171478.1:2500-5000 GCF_036898095.1 Palaemon carinicauda
AATTTGCATAGGCGATCAAAATGATGGATTTCAAATTATCCGATACATTGGTTCTATGACAATATGTAAAATGAGTCTTTATACTTAAGTTGCAGGAATGTGTGAAGCCCATACGCTTCTAAATATGTAGAATATACTTATATAAGAATATTAAGGCTATTTTCATAAAATACAATGAATAGATCTCACAGGATGTAATGTAGATACAGGAGAGGGGGTTCCCAGCCCCTTCGTCTCGTCCCTTTTAGTCGCCTCTTACGACACGCAGGGATAACGTTGGCGCTATTCTAATTTTTATATGCCCCCGCGGCCACAAAGGGCCCTGCTGCTGCCTCCGTTGCCTTAGATGACCGCGGAGGTAGCAGCAGTAGGGGATTCAGCATTATGAAGCTTCATCTGTGGTGGATAATGTGGGAGGGTGGGCTGTGGCACCCTAGCAGTACCAGCTGAACTCGGTTGAGTCCCTTGTTAGGCTGAGAGGAATGTAGAGAGTAGAGGTCCCCTTTTTTGTTTTGTTTCATTTATTGATGTCGGCTACCCCCCAAAATTGGGGGAAGTCCCTTGGTATATGTATGTATGTACAATGAATAGATTAAGAAACTGTGCGCTTCCAGCCTGACTATCGTAATTTTCTGGAGCGCTCTCAAGTGATACTATGTAAGATAGGCATAGTCAGCCCCGTTTCTGAAATACTCTAAATCAAAATTATATTTTATTAAATGAAATTAGCATTTATGTCATGCTACTAAAAAAATCCTTCGTACTTTTACAGTATAATAAGAAATAGAATAGATATGGTAGCATTAGTTCAATTGTCAAGAAAAGTAGCTTGATAGACCAACGATATATAATTATATTTAAAAAGAAAATATTTGAACGGTGATTGCGTTCTAGCATTTAAATGGATCATTCGTGTGCCATAATAGTAAACAACTCTGATAAAAATGATTATTACTTGGCCCTGCTGCTTCCTCCGGTGCCTTAGATGACCGCGGATGTAGCAGCAGTAGGGGACTCAGCAGTATGAAGCTTCATCTGTGGTGGATAATGTGGGAGGGTGGGCTGTGGCACTCTAGCAGTACAAGCTGAACTCGGCTGAGTCCCTTGTTAGGCTGGAGGAACGTAGAGAGTAGAGGTCCCCTTTTTGTTTTGTTTCTTGTTGTTGTCGGCTACCCCCAAAATTGGGGGAAGTGCCTTTGGTATATGTATATGTATGTACTTGGAATATCATATTCACCTAGGACCTTGGAATTGGGATCCTTAATAGCGGAGTCGTAAATGTAAAGAAAGTTTTAATTCTCTCCCTCTCTCTCTCTCTCTCTCTCTCTCTCTCTCTCTCTCTCTCTCTCTCTCTCTCTCTCTCTCTCTCTCGTAGAAATACCGTGATATTTCCTAATAACATTAAGATTTAAACAGGGATGGTATTCAGTACTGGACTTTTTATTCTTACAGTTATCATCATGGGTAAGTATGTAATTTACTAAAATTTTGAATTGAGTTCGTGTATATATATATATATATATATATATATATATATATATATATATATATATATATATATATATATATATATATATATATATATGTACAGTATATGTATATATATAGTATATATATATATAAAAATTGAGTTTGTATATATATATATATATATATATATATATATATATATATATATATATATATAAATAGTGTGTATATATATACATATACATATATATATATATATATATATATATATATATATATATATATATATATATATATATATATATATATATATATATATATATATATATATATATATATAAATAGTGTGTATATATATACATATATATATATATATATATATATATATATATATATATACATATATATATATATATATATATATATATATATATGTATATATATATATATATGTATATATATATATATATATATATATATATATATATATATATATATATATATGTATATATATATATATATATATATATATATATATATATATGTAAATAAATATATATTTGTATGTAAATGTATATGTATATATATACTTTTATATATATATATATATATATATATATATATATATATATATATATATATATATATATATATATATATATATATATATATATATACAGTAGTAACTGAGGTTATTAATAACTTTGAACATGAGCAAATCTGGATACTAGCATTCAAATTAGTATTGGGTAGCGATAATTGCATTTGTGTGCAAGAAAGATGCTTCCTCCAAGCAGTAACCATTCACCCTCCTCTTTCTTTTTGCACCATGACACCAACCATAGCATTTCTCAGTGGTCACGTGAGAGTCAAGTTATCAGTATATTTATTTTTTATTGTAAACGATTAATTTTTAATTTCTGATATTAGGGGTTATAATTTCAACAGTAATTATCATCACAAATCTTTAAAAATGGATATATAGGCTATATATATATATATATATATATATATATATATATATATATAT
>NW_027171479.1:0-17057 GCF_036898095.1 Palaemon carinicauda
AGGACCTGGCCTTTAAATTGATCATACCCTTGATATATTATTATTTTAACCTTGAAATTGGTCAATTGTGGACATTTGTAATCATCAAATCAATAGAAGCTTAATCTCTCTGTGGACATAAGCTATTTAGCTGAACCACATAAACATTTGTCTCTATTTCCATTATCGTGCATAGGACAATATAACCTTTATAAACTTTACCTCTGCTTGATTTTACTTGAAGAAGTTAATATATAAAACTTTAATATAATCTCGATCAGTTATCAAATATCTCCAGTCATTTCAAATACGTGTAAGGATCCACTCAAGCTTAGTGAGCTGATTAAAAGGTGGATTTACACTAAAAGTTATTCCTTTTATATAAGGTACATCTGGAGGCTCCACTCATTTTTTATTATCCAGTTTAGTGAATATATCCCAAGCTATATTTGTTTGGTTGTTGATATAGTTCATTGCTCGTGATTAAAACAGTTTTATATCAAATAGTCTTCACACACCCCTAACCCTAAGTTAATTTGCACATTTATGTTGGTAACCTAATCCAGACGGTTTAAAACCTCTCTTGACTGTTAACCTTTCTAGGTTAGATTTTCTAACCGTTAACAGGAGGCAATTGCTTCCAACAAAGATCTCACCCCGCCTCTCCCAAGAATCACAATGAGGCGTAACTCATAAGAAACCAGTCCACATCCGGTTCCATCCGATGACCTCAACTAAACACTTCCCTAGATCCCATAAGGAATTACCATTCAAGGAAAAGGGAGAGTGTCCCTAAAACTTCTACCCCAAGGAGAAATTTGAGGGAGAATGGATAACAAATCTTGCCATCAAGGAAGGTCAGTTCCCTAATCGGAGATACATGGGTTATCGAATAACCTCAAAGATCTTACCCCTTTCGCCAACAGAATATTTCTATTACGGTTGGACTACGAGGAAGGAGAGTAGTGTCGACAGGACCTACCCAAGAAGGAATCTTCTCAAAGGGAAGTAATACCCGTCCAGAAAAGGTATAACCCTTAGCTTATGTCAATGCCATTGAAATTATTTATGAGAATGAAGACGAGCTAACCCCTCTTACTGCACCTATTACAATATATGCTACATGAATAATAACTTGGCACTACCCCAAGAGGAGAATGAGGCCCAGTGAAAGCCATTGCTAATCTCAACCTTGGGAAGGGACTCCCCTAGGGTAGCTAGACACGCCATCTAGCCCATTCCATAGCCCGAAGGATGGAGGAAAACCCATGCTCAAGCAGGGAGATGTGCGAGAACTATATGGCAATGGTAATGGTTGCACAGAGATCTAGAAGTGAACATCTAACCACACAACATTACACGAGGAGTAAGGCTCTCTAAGATGGAGCTAGAAAGAAACCCCCCTCATAGGGGAACCATCAAGTTCGTAGTGATTCAATCTCTTCAACCGTAGCAGCTACTAGTGTCAATATGGCTGGCATTAGAAGCAATGAAGAATGAGAGGATGACACATGAGGGTCTCATCACACGGAGCAAAGTCAAGGTCGCCTTGTCGCTCTAGAAAAGTGACTCGAAGACCAACAAAATATGATGATGGAACTCATGAGAGCTATGTCTAACGTCACCCAAGCCATGGAGAAAAATGGTCCTAAAAAACTGAACAACAATGGAACCAGAATAACTAACTGACCCGAGGTCCACTCTTATTCAGATGGTGTAATAGGATCAGGCGGTGATGTTCCACCAGGAATTACACCCGTTGTTGCTTCCTATGTTCAAGCCATGATAACCCAGAGTGCACAGGATGCGAGAAAGACTTAAAACAGATCTCCCTTACCCTGAGTACGTTGAGGCTATAGAACTACCCAAAGGTTCCCCCCAGCTTCACGGTTGTTTGACAATAGTGGATCCCCAAACAAGTATTTGGGAAGGTTCACAACCCAGTGCACCAAGACTGCCTCCAACCCAAATAAGTTGTTAAAGCAATTCAAATTCTCTTTAACGAGATCAGCCTTCACTTGGTAGTGCAACTTACCAAGTGGTTCCATTGAGAATTGGGATCAGATGGAGGGCATCTTCATCCAGACCATTTACGCGACCTAGCATTCTGTCAGCATCACAGAGTTGGCAGCAATGAAGCAGAGGGAAAACGAACTAGTGAATAGGTTCCTCACCTGCTGGAATAATGAGGCCATCAATTGGTCCTCATAAACTCAAGGAAAGCCAGAAAGTGGCTTTGTGTTATAGAAACATGCACTACCATATTCATAAAAATTGCTCATCTCCTGAGCTACCAGTTTTCAGGAGCTGGTCACAAAGGCTCACGACTTGGAGCACGGCATACACCATGTATGAAAAACCTTCGGGTTACAAATCCACCCAGTGTACGGTTCTAGAGTACCCAGAAACCTTGAGTTTCCAAGGAGTACAATGCCGCATAGACTTTGGATAAATAAAAAGACCTTTGGATACTCCATTTGAAGAGAAGAAGGCGAGAATAGAAGGATTTCAAGGAAAACCCTATCAAGATCGGTGAGACAAGAAATATCCTTTCCTAAATGACACTCTGGAACATATACTCTAAACCGCCTTACAACACCAATGTCTGGAGCTCCCCAAAGTAAGAAAACCAAAAGAAGTAGGATTGGTCAACAATCCAAGATACTGCAAATGGCTCTAAATGCTGGGATGCAAAACCAATGATTACTGGGCTCTTAAGGACATGATCAAGCGTTTGGTGAAAACTAGTGTGATCTCACTCGAGAACGACAATGGAAAGGTCTCGGTCAACATGGTTTTTTATTTCCCATGGAGATGACCCCCTTTATAAAGCAATATAAACAAAACACGAAGCAAATGTTGTTGAACACGGTTAGGGAGGTCTTTACAAGATAAACAACCCCTATAGGACCGATCAGTTGAACAAGAGGATAAACAAGTAAAGTCACTGAGAGAGTTAGTTGATGAGGGGACCAAAAAGAAGAATATCGATCCCAAAAAGCAGCCATCAACGAACTCCAGAAAAGCATAATACGATGTTCTCAATCATTTGAAGAGAATTCCCCGCATTACTAGTGTCTATGATGCACTTCAAAATGTCCGAAGAGCTGAGGAGATCTCTCTTCTTAGTACTGAAACAGCCAGAGGCATACGTAACGAAGTCGAAAAGACAAATGAATGTATGACTGTAATTTCTTTTAATGAAAATTAGATACCCCAGAACCGGTCGCATATCAAACCCCTCTATGCAAGAGGGAGGGCATTCGATCAAGAAGTAACTCAGATCCTAATTGATTGCATCTCAGTTGTCAACCTGATGTCACTCAAAACCCTGCACAGATTGGGGTTCATCGTAAGCCAGTTGAAGCCTAACGACTTAAAGATTCACGTCTTTGACTAATCTGAATAAAAAGCCTTAGGGTCATAATAATTGATGTTACTCTTGGGACGACCATGGTTGAATTTGAACGTATCATCCCTTCGTCTCTCTGTTAATGTCTAAAATACATCAAAGACAGGGTTGTCAAGAAGGTGGACACCGATCATGACTCTTTTACCAAGGCCGAGGCACACTATGCTAACACCCAATATTATCAAAAGAAGGATAAGGATGTGGTTATTGTTGAATGTGACTCACTCGAGGTGAAACCCATCAAGGTCATTTCGATGAGATTGGAACCCCTCAGAATTACCCTCAAGAAGAATCATGTGACCACCTGGTCCCTTGAAGATAGTTCTTAGGAAAGCACACCCATGATCTGTAAGAATCCAAGAAATTTTTTTTTTTTTTGCGATTTATTTTGATTTGATTCACTAATACAAATTACACTTTTTGCACACACCTTACATGCTTTCAGCATACCTCTCACTCCGCACGCACATCATAAATACATTCATCGTGCAGTCACTGCACAAGGCCCTGCATATCATATCATACGCACAATGCTTTTAACACACCTCACCTCAGCATGCACTATACATTGAGCTCACTTGCATTCACACAAAGTGTTCAGGTACAAAACACACATCATATCACACACGCACACACTGCTTGAAATCTGAATTGTTTTTCTATGTGCTTGTTAACCGTAGTTGTACAGACCTGTCAGATTTTGGATTCTAAACTCTTGGAGTATGAGAGTCTGGTTTTATGATTGATCTAGTCAGTAGGTGGTCTGGTATATGTATTTGAATTTATGTATATGTATATCTAATGTATTAGCCTTATATGCACTTCTAACTTATTATAAGTTGTCATATATGATGTTATAGGGTTATTATGTCCCTGTGTCTCTGTGAATGACTTGTCTATTCAAAATTATTGTTTTAGAACCTTCAGTAAGGTTGCTTCTGAAGAATTATGCTTTTCGGACCAATCCCTTCACAAGGGCATTTTAGTAACTTTGACCTATTTGTAGGTTTTCATAAATTTTCAGAGTTTAGTGACTTAGATCACTTTCTAAAGTGTTCTTAAGTATTTTTTGGATCAAATCTCATGTGTCGGATGTGTTGGATAGTAGAGTTGACTAAGTTTGACTGTTCCTCCGGATTTTGGCAGAAGTATCAAATTGGTGTCGGAGGGTTTGCTTTGGATATCCATTTTGCATCCGGGGATCTTCTGATCATGGTATGGAATTCTGTTGGATTGTCTGGGGTACAGACAATCATGGTGGTCTGGTTTCCGGATGATTTGGAATCCCGAAGTATTTCTGGGAGGTCCATTCCGTTTGGCTTTAGGTCAGTTTCGCAGTTTGTGAAACTGGGATGCAGACAACATCTTTGGCCATAACTCCTTCGTTTCTCGTCGGAATTTGATTTCGTCAGTTCATGTGAATCAAAAATGATCCCAATTAGTTGGTGTTATCAATTTAGTGGAGAGATTCCATGTTCCTAAAAAATAGAAAATGTCTAGGGTTGAATTCCTACTTTCAAGGAAACCATAATTTTGGAAGTTACTGTTTTTAACATATCTTGAGTTCTACAACTCGGATTTATAAAATGTAAAAGCCTAGATGAAGCCCTGGGTGTCCTCTAAATGAAAATTGTGGTGTCCCATGTAGTTTAAACGTTATTTTGGCCTTGGTTGGCCGAGTTAGGGCATAGGTACAGATTTGAAAACCTATAAGGGTATTTGGTCTTTTGGTGTTTTATTTGCTTATATAGCTATATTTTATTTTTGTATAATTGATTAATTATATAATTATGAGTATTTAATTGATTTTTAAATTATTATAACATAATATTATATTAATTATATTATTCCTAGGTTCCTTTTAAAATTTTATGTGAACCATGGGTTATTTTGGTAATTTGGAGGTATAGGAGTTAGGGTTAACTTTTAAATGGAGGGCCCCCTTTTCTTGTGGCGGTTTTAAGTCTTTTTGGGGTTCTTGGATATCATAGCAGCCACCCAACTCATCTAGAAGTGGGTGGAGATAAATCTCACACAAGTTCTCCTCTCTTTTAGGTATTGTAATTTGATTACAATCCAAACTCTCAAATTCCCTTTCCTTTATGTCTACACGCCCAAACCTTTCACCATATTTTTTTTTGGACGGCCAAACCAATCTGTTTCTTCTTATTCCTCAAGCCAAAAGCTCTATTTCTCCTTCTTGCGGCCATGGTGATGCACGGTGAGATGGTCCCTCCTTCTATTTCTTTTCTTTTCTTCAGTGCTTTTCTCCTTTCTTTTCGTCATCATCCTTCATCTTTAAACTTGTTTTATATTATCAATTCCACCATTAATCTCTGGTTATTTTCCTTTTGGTGATCAATGGTGATCCCCGTCGTCATATCGGAGAGGTCCAAGAAACGCCGTCGAAGATTTACCCACGCGAAGGCGAAAGAAACAGTGGACTTACTCTACTGAGAAGGAATTTTAGACATGTGAGTAGAATATTGAGTGACCTCTTTTCTTTTGGATCTAAATGTATTAAATATCCGTGGTTCTAATTAATTTAGATTAAAATTAAGTTTTTGAAGTGTCGGGAGATGAGGACACCTCGCCGACACCCCTGATTAACTAAACCCTAATGTATAATTAGTGATACTCTAAAACTTTTGCGGTCTGAATTGTCGCATCAGCGACTGTGTTTCAAAGATTTGGTGAACTAAAACCCAAAATATTTAAAACAATTTCTTGAAAAGTTCTAGGGATTTGTGTCCTCTTTCCAACGAGAACAATATTTCCCCGATCCGATAACGGACGAGGAGATATGTATATTTCTTTGCGAGTCGTCGGTTAATAAAAACTTCTGGAGTGTTTTCTGTGATTCCCTAGTAATTGGTAATTTGATATGCTTATGTTAATTTTATGTAATATTTATAAGAATCAACTTTTTATTATTTTTATTTCTCTGTCCAACGAGACCGAAATCTCCTGAATCCGATATAGGACCAAGGAGATATAATGTTTCTCGTCGGAGTCGTCCAGGAGCTCAAATATTTATTTCTGTATTTTAACCGTTGTAAGCATGTTTTGGGGTGTTTAATGACTTGTAATATAATTTCATATAAAATAAAATTCATATATCTCTCTGTTCTCTTTCCGAGGAATTTTCATTCTCCCGAATCCGATATCGGATGACGGAGTTATGAATATTTTCGCGGGAGTGGTAGTTTAGTAAATTTTGATCTGTCATTTTGGATCAGTCACACTGGGAGTGTAATTAAGTTGCTTAAAATCCATTTAATGAAAATTTAATCAACATAAGATAGTTAGATATCTCTGTCCTCTTTCCAACGGCGGGTCAATCGTCCAAATCCGATGTCGGGATTTAGAGATATGTCTATTTCCGTAAAGAGGGACAGAAAGACCAAAGAATTCATTTTTCCCAAGGAGTAATGGTAAGCTTTCACTGTTGTTACTGCAACTTGGTAAACACTTTTAGGACACGGCAAGGACCCCCATGAGTTAGGATGGAATATTTTAAGTTCCTAAATTATAGGAGATTAGTAGATTATCAGAAAAGTGAGGCGGAGTGCTGATCGTAATTATGAAATTTTGATCGGACACCTCTCAGGACCCTTGTTAAGTAATAAGTTTATCTGCCTTAGTTATAGGAGACCAAAATTTGTTTGATAATACCCTTTTAGAATAATTAGGATGGACCGAGTTGTTTGATAACCCTAGCGGGTTCAAACTTGAGGAGTTTGAACCCTAGGATGGTTTTGTGATTAGGATTCGTTATCGATAGCGAGTCTATAGCTGGACTAGGTTCCCTTAACATTTTGGCGAGACCAAAATGGAAATCCCTAAAATTTAAGATTTAAACGAAGGAATATCTAGATTGATCCCCTGTAGTGACTAAACACATATGTAAGTGGTGTGCGGTTAATCCGAGGGTTTCTAGCATTAATATAGGGTTTCGGTTAGCAAAAACTCTAAACGGTCCTAAAACCATTGTATATAAGCAGTAAGAGGATGAATCCTCTTGCAGTGGGTTGAGTACTACGAGTACCCTAATAGCTGACATGAAGGCTACTGGTTTTCTCAAAGCTAACCCCGGTAAGTACCGTTTTGGACTAAGAGCATTTACTAACTGGGAAACTGTTTTACTTAAAAAGGCTAGACCCAAGACCATCAGATGTGCAAGGTGACTCTAGGTTGGTTCTGAGACTGGTTATGTTTGCCCTGTAGTTTTGATTTGGCAAAAATCAGGGATTGGGAGAATTAAAGACCCTTTAGGGGTATTTTTGGCAACCTCGCTATAATTGGTAGGTTTCCATATGTCTTTGTGGATTCGGGGATTGGTTGAAAGTGAAGGATATAAGATCCTTCGTGGTGTTAGGTTCTGATGGTTAAACCACTAGACTATACTGTTTATGTTAAGGGACTAGAATCGTCATTTTGTCCTTTTAGACTTTGTTTGGACTGTTGGCCTTGAATATCATTTACTGTGCTATTATTTTGGGGAATCCAGATCCAACTTAGGAAATAGATCCCCAAGAGATATCCTTATGTGTAGGGACTAATCCGTCTCTCGAATTATGGAAAGGTGGGTGATCCTGGTCGATGAATGGTTTTGTTGTATGATCCGTTTGGAATCTTGGCCTTGTGGGCATTGATTTTGTTATTTGGTTGGAAATTAAATCCAATTATGGAAAGTGATGTTCCATTTTTCTCTTGTGTGAAAGGACCAATATGGCCCCTTCATTTGCGTGTTATCTCGGTATTTAATATGCCGACCGGTTTGAGATGATCACCTTGTGAAATTACTCTGAGAGACTACTTGTGTTGGAGGGTTTACTCCGTGGAAGTAGTGGGTAGGTGTGTTTAACACTGTGTGACTCTGTGTGGTTTAGCACAGGGTAGTTGGGTGCAGATAGCGCCATTTTGTTCCAAATTTAATTAGCTCAGTGTGTGTGAGTTACACGGTTGTGTGGTGTGGGTCTCACTTAAGACTCATGGTTTGTTGGATGTGGTCAGGTAGGATCCGGGGTTTACCGGTATGCCTGGGTATACGAACCAATTGGTACGTGCGCAGCCATCCTCGAGATTCTCTGGGCATGTGCACACCTTACTCCCGTGATAGGATTCCATTAGATGAACCATGAGGGGGATGTAGTGGTGGTTGGGCTTTTGGCTATCGTATCACTTCGTCTCAGGGAAGGTAAATAGCGGTGGTTGGGCTGTTTGCTATCGTATCACTCTTTCCAAGGGTTTAGACTAGGCTTAGAAAGTTTATGTGCTAGTGCTGGATGTCCCGTGGCCTCTGGATTATTTTAGAGTGTTGGATAGGATATTTAGTACTCCTAGGGATGTGTAGGTGATTTATTGTCATCCCATTACTTTCACTTTTATTTGGATTGTGTGATTCACCTTGATTGTGAATCTGGTGTTTGATTTAGAAAATCTCGAGCTTGTGAGAGCAAGTGCTCGATGAGAAATAAAATACTAGTATGCTTAGTTGGTTAGGCGTGGTTGCCGGTTGGATTTGTGTAAAGATCGGGATTGCTGTGTTGTGGAAGGGTAGTAAGATAAGCGAACTGGATCCGAGTAAGAACCCCGTTATCGAACCTATGTTGTGATGCCAGTGTTAGGCGTTATTCTGTGTTTGTTATGCTTGGTGTAGTTTAATTGGTGTGGCTCTAAATGGTTTAAGGTATCTGTTGTTGCCTCATTGATCATGGTTATCGTGATATTGTTATATAGGTGGTTTGGTACTCTATTGTGGAATGTTTAAAGTTATTAACCTAGGCGAGGATAGGTTATCGATTTGGTTTTGTTGTTAGCAGGGTTACGCTAATAGTTTGTATGTGGTTGAGGTCCGTTATTCGTTAAGGCTGGTAAATGATTGTTATTAGAAATTATTAAATCAAATTCATGGTTGATTTCTATACTTTTATGCCCTTGAGAATTGTGAGATTGTAGGTTATTATTCCCTCACCAGTATTTACGTACTGACCCATTTTATGGGTTGTTGTTTTTAGGTATTTGATCTGGTGTTGCAGGAGCATTGTTAGCAGTGCGTCAGCGATCTGGGGCTAGTAGTTTCAGATAAGAATATGACTTAAAATTTCTTTGAGAATTATCTAGACACATAACAATATGTGTATGTGATTAAAGTCTAGAACCACCAGTCTTGTCGCCATGAATAGTAATGAGAGATCAGGATCCATGTCTGATCGGAAGCTATAATCGATGAATAGCGAATTGATCACAATGTCTACTAGTTAGTAGAATCGGGATATGTCTAATCTGTATATCTGTAGAAGTTTTGAGAGTCATTGTATGCTCTTGTGTGGCTATGTGGTATCTTTTATGTTCTTTGCACTGTCTGTGAGACCTAAATTCAATAAAGAATTTAGAATAGAGGTTGGTTGTGTGAGTAGGATCCTGAGAAATTCGTGTTGCACAGGGTACATGCTGAGTTAGAAGTAAGATCATGGATTTTATCCCGATCATCCTAACCCGTTTGATCATGGAGTAGTGCGGATTATATGCTCTACAGATTGAGAGTACCAATCTAGATGATCAACTTCTGTCTTTTACTGTGTTTCTCTAATGTGTTTTATGTTTTTATCCGCGCGAGTCTTTTATGACTTGGGGTTTGGTGTACCGTGATAATGGTGCTCAATTCCGTTTGAGTTTTTGAAGTCTAGGACCATGAGCCGAGGGGATGGTTTATCTTTTCTAGGTCATTTATGTATGGGATGTGCGATCTAGATTTGGTTGGGTTTTATATGACCTGTCGGTCAAGGGAATCATATGTGATAGCTGACATAGATTTGATTCTATGATGAGCATGATTGCTAAGGAGAGCAGTGGCATATATTTTCCCAAGGGTTCCCAATTAAAATTGGTAAGGTCTTAGAATTCGTAAGGATCGGGTAATAGGTCTGACTCAAATTTTGATTTTGAGTAATTGAAGGGTATCAGTTGACCTTTTAGGTCTGAAATTTGTGACCATGAGTTTGGAGTTTGTAAATTGCCGAATTGTAGGACTGGTCCAATGCAAAATACAATACATACGAGGTGTATGTTTCAGATCGGGATGTCTGGGAGAGGCCACACAACTGAGAAGTTCTGTTAAAAGTGGATGTGAATTAATTGCGGGTAGTGTCTTGTGTAGATTTTTACCGAAATTCCCCTTTAGGACGATTGCTTGAAAGCAGTAATAAATAATGATTCAACTCACAAGGGTCACAATGTGTTAATGTTTTATCTGGCTCGATTAAAGTAGAGCGGACTATTATGCAGTCTTGATTCATCCGGAGGCTCCATATCTAATGATTATCTCTCCGAGGTATGTACACAAATAGGAGCGATAGGATTCATTAGAGGTGAATAATAAGAATCAAGAGAATTTAAGAGTCAAACTCAGGAGTGTGGTGATGTATTTGCGAGATTGGGGTTCCTTTTTGGATGCTTTGATTAATGACCGAAGAAAGAAGTAAGAATAACTGACAGTTGTATATATTCACTTGCGTAAAGTGAAAACCAGAGGGATAGAGTCTTTCGGTTCCGATTGCATGCAACTGTGTAATGAAAGAAACTCCCTTGATAAGGCAAGTGTTGTTAATCTGAAAAGAAAGTACTCTTGATGAAGACCTTTGTAAATCAATGAACTGTGAAAGGTTGGTGTTTTCCTGGATGCCACTTACCGACTCTTAAAATGTAGGTGAGTGCAGAATGGAAAAGAGATGAGTGTTGTTGCCGTACATGTGATGACTGATGGAATGAAGGTCCCACCCTTAGAAATAAGAATCATAGCCATAGGGGTTGTCTAAGAACTTGGTGATATTTCCTTTATGATGGGGAATTCGAACATCATTTCATTCACTAGAGGCCCGATGATGTGGTTCTACCTTGTGTTTGTCCCGAGTATAAACTGCATTTTGTTATATTAGAAGTTGTGAGTCATCACCGAAGATCAGGACAGACCCTGATGCTGTTGAGTGTTACCCGGACAAAGTCCACATGAAGATTTGGGTGACCTTACGAAATTTAAATTAGATAAAACAAGCAACAAGTGATAACTCTTAATGTAAAAGGTAATCGATCCTCTGAAGGTTGGACCGATGTAAGTGAAGTTGGCCTATAGAAACATTATTGGTAATTCTAGGCTACAGTTAAGTGTTCCAGAATATTGAGCAAATAGTGAAAGCTGGAAGATCAAGAATAAGAATATTCTCATGAGCATAATAGGGAACATGAGGTCTCCTGTGTGCATTAAGTTTCTCTGAGAATCGCTATAGAAAGGGGTGATGAAACTCGGTGAGAAAGAAGAGTAGACACTTTGGTTCTTTGAACCTATAAAAGTGTTGGGTAGATAGGATGTTGTGTACAGTCTTACGTATACTTCTATAACTATCGTTATAGTACGATGTGTTCCATGGTGGTATGTATATGGGTGATCTATGCGGTGATTTCCGTAGGATGGACGGGTAGACTCTTATATGGAGTCGAATACCTTTTCCTTGTTAGGCCCCCCGGCGGTTGGTCCGGGTGGCTGGAGCAGATTACGAGTACCACCTTTTATCGTTGAATGACGGGGTGTAATGATCTCGCAAAGAAAGCAAAACTGTATGAAAGTGGGAGTATGAGCTACGTAAGCGAATTTAGGTAAACTTCTTCTCAGTCCTAGTACTTAGAGAATTTTCGAGGACGAAAATTTCTTTAAGGGGGGGTTAGACTGTAAGAACCCGAGATTTTTTTTTTTTTTTTTTTGCGATTTATTTTGATTTGATTCACTAATACAAATTACACTTTTGAACACACCTTACATGCTTTCAGCATACCTCTCACTCCGCACGCACAACATACATGCATTCATCGTGCAGTCAATGCACAAGGCCTTACATATCATATCATAACACAATGCTTTTAGCACACCTCACCTCAGCATACACTATACATTGAGCTCACTTGCATTCACACAAAGTGTTCGGGTACAAAAACACACATCATATCACACACGCACACACTGCTTGAAATCTGAATTGTTGTTCTATGTGCTTGTTAACTGTAGTTGTACAGACCTGTCAGATTTGGGATTCTAAACTCTTGGAGTATGAGAGTCTGGTTTTAGGATTGATCTAGTCAGTAGGTGTCTGGTATCTGTATTTGAATTTATGTATATGTATATCTAATGTATTAGCCTTAAATGCACTTCTAACTTATTATAAGTTGTCATATATGATGTTATAGGGTTATTATGTCCCTGTGTCTCTGTGAAGGACTTGTCTATTCAAGGTTGCTTCTGAAGAATTATGCTTTTCGGACCAAATCCCTTCACAAGGGCATTTGGTATTTTGACCTATTTGTAGGTTTTCGTAAATTTTTAGAGTTTAGTGACTTAGATCACTTTATAAAGTGTTCTTAAGTATTTTTGGATCAAATCTCATGTGTCGAATGTGTTGGATACGAGAGTTGACTAATTTTGATTGTTCCTCCGGATTTTGGCAGAAGTGTCAAATTGGTGTCGGAGGGTTTGCTTTGGATATCCATTTTTGCATCCGGGGATCTTCTGATCATGGTATGGAGTTCTATTGGGTTGTCTGGGGTACAGACAATCATGGTGGTCTGGTTTTCGGATGATTTGGAAATCCCGAAGTATTTCTGGGAGGTTCATTCCGTTTGGCTTTAGGTTAGTTTCACAGTTGTGAAACTGGGATGCAGACAGCATCTTTGGCCATAACTCCTCCGTTTCTCGTTGGAATTTGATTCCGCCAGTTCCTGTGAATCAAAAATGGTCCCAATTAGTTGGTGTATCAATTTCGTGGTGAGATTCTATGTTCCTAAAAAATAGGAAATGTCTAGGGTTGAATTCCTACTTTCAAGGAAACCCTAATTTTCAGAAGTTACTGTTTTTAACATATCTTGAGTTCTACAGCTCGGATTTACAAACTGTAAAAGCCTAGATGAATCCTTGGGTATCCTATAGATGAAAAGTGTGGTGTCCCATGTATTTTGCACGTGATTTTGGCCTTGGTTGGCCGAGTTTGGGCATAGGTACAGATTTGAAAACCCTAGAAGGGTATTTTGGTCTTTGGTGTTTTATTTGCTTATATAGCTATATTTTATTTTTGTATAATTAATTAATTATCTAATTATGATTATTTAATTGATTTTTAAATTATTATAAACATAATATTATATTAATTATATTATTCCTAGGTTCCTTTTAAAATTTTATGTGAACCATGGGTTATTTTGGTAATTTGGAGGTATAAGAGTTAGGGTTTAACTTTAAATGGAGGTCCCCTTTGCTTGTGGCGGTTTTAAGTCTTTTTGGGGCTCTTGGATATCATGGCAGCCGCCCAACTCATCTAGAATTGGGTGGAGATAAATCTCCACAAGTTCTCATCTCTTTTAGGTATTATAATTTGATTACAATCCAAACTCTCAAATCCCTTTCCTTTATGTCTACACGCCCAAACCTTTCACCATATTTTTTTTTGGACGGCCAAACCAATCTGGTTCTTCTTATTCCTCAAGCCAAAATCTCTCTTGCTCCTTCTTGCGGCCATGGTGATGCACGGTGAGATAGTCCCTCCTTCTATTTCTTTTCCTTTCTTCGGTGCTTTTCTCCTTTCTTTTCATCTCATCCTTCATCTTTAAACTTATTTTATATTATAAATTCCACCATTAATCTCTGGTTATTTTCATTTTGGTGATCAATGGTGATCCCCGTCGTCATATCGGAGAGGTTCAAGAAACGCAGTCGAAGATTTACGCACGCGAAGGCGATCACATCAGTGGACTACTCTACCGAGCAGGAATTTTAGACATGTGAGTAGAATATCGAGTGACCTCTTTTCTTTTGGATCTAAATGTATTAAATCTCTGTGGTTCTAATTAATTTAGATTAAAATTAAGTTTTGGAAGTGTCGGGAGATGAGGACACCTCGCCGACACCCCCGATTAACTAAACCCTAGTGTATAATTAGTGATACTCTAAAAAATTTTACGGTCTGAATTATCGCATCAGCGAATGTGTTTCAAATAATTGGGGAACTAAAACCTAAATTATTCGAAAATAATATATTTGAAATTATAGGCTTCGTGTCCTCTTTCCAACGAGTATAATATCGCCCCGATCCGATAACGGACGAGGGAGATATGTATATTTCTTTGCGATTCATCGGTTAATAAAAACTCCTGGAGTGTTTCTGTGATTCCCTAGTAATTGTAATTTTGATGTGCTTATGTTCATTTTCTGTGATTTTTATAAGAATAAACTTTTTATTATTTTGAGTTCTCTATCCAACGAGACCGAAATTTCCCAAATCCGATATAGGACCAAGGATATATGATGTTTCTCGTCGGAGTCGTCCAGGAGCTCAAATATATATTTCTGTATTTTACTGTTGTAAGCATATTTTGGGGTATTTAATGAATTTCAATATAATTTCATATAAAATAAAAGTCATATATCTCTCTGTTCTCTTTCCTTGGAATTTTCATTCTCACCGAATCTGATATCGGATGAGGGAGTTATGAATGTTTTCGTGGGAGTGGCAATTTAGTAAATTTTGATCTATTATTTTTGGATCAGTCACCCTGGGAGTGTAATTAAGTGGCTCAAAATCCATTTAATGAAAATTTAATCAATATACGATAGTTATATCTCTCTGTTCTCTTTCCAACGACGGTCAATCGTCCAAATCCGATGTCGGGATTTGGAGATATTACCATTTCTGTAAAGATGGACAGAAAGACCCTAGAATTCATTTTCCCAAGGAGTAATGGTAAGCTTTCACTGTTGTTACCGCAACCTGGTAAACATTTTTAGGACACGGCAAGGACCCCGTGAGTTAGGATGGGATATTTTAAGTCCCTAAATTATAGGAGATTAATAGATTATCAGAAAAGTGAGCGGAGTGCTGATCGTAATTATGAAATTTTGATCGGACTCCCCTCAGGACCTTGTTAAGTAATAAGTTTGTCTGCCTTAGTTATAGGAGACCAAAATTTGTTTGATAATGCCCTTTTAGAATAATTAGGGATGGAACGAGTTGTTTGATAACCCTAGCGGGTTCAAACTTGAGGAGTTTGAATCCTAGGATGGTTTTGTGATTAGGATTCGTTATCGATAGCGAGTCTATAGCTGGACTAGGTTCCCTTAACATTTTGGCGAGACCAAAATGGAAATCCCTAAAATTTAGGATTTAATGAAGGAATATCTAGATTGATCCCCTACAGTGACTAAACACATCTGTAAGTGGTGCACGGTTAATTCGAGGGTTTCTAGCGTTAATATAGGGTTTCGATTAGTAAAAACTCTAAACGGTCCTAAAACCATGGTATATAAGAAGCAAGAGATTGAATCCTCTTGCAGTGGGTTGAGTACTACGAGTACCCTAATAACTGACATGAGGGCTACTGGTATCCTCGAAGTTAACCCCGGCAAGTACGGTTTTGGACTAAGAGTATTTACTAACTGGGAAACTGTTTTACTTAAAAAGGCTAGACCCAAGACCATCAAATGTGTAAGGTGACTCTAGGGTTGGTTCTGAGACTGGTTATGTTTGCCATGTAGTTTTGATTTGGCAAAAATCAGGGATTGGAAGAATTAAAGACCCTTTAGGGGTATTTTTGGCAACCTCGCTATAATTAGCAGGTTTCCATATGTCTTTGTGGATTCAAGGATTGGTTGAAAGTGAAGGATATAAGATCCTTCGTGGTGTTAGGTTCTTATGGTTAAACCACCAGACTGTACTGTTTATGTTAAGGACTAGAATCGTCATTTTGTCCTTTTAGACTTTTGTTTGGACTGTGGGCCTTGAATATCATTACTGTGCTATTATTTTGGGGAATCCAGATCCAACTTAGGAAATAGATACCAAGAGATATCCTTATGTGTAGGGACTAATCCGTCTCTCGAATTATGGAAAGGTGGGTGATCCTGGTGGATCACTGGTTTTGTTGTATGATCCGTTTGGATTCTTGGCCTTGTGGGCATTGATTTTGTTATTTGGTTGAAAATTTAAATCCAATTATGGAAAGTGATGTTCCATTTTTCTCTTGTGTGAAAGGACCAATATGGCCCCTTCATTTGCGTGTTATCTCGGTATTTAATATGTCGATCGGTTTGAGATGATAACCTTATGAATTACTCTGAGAGATTACTCGAGTTGGAGGGTTTACTCCGTGGAAGTAGTGGTAGGTGTGTTTAACACTGTGTGACACAGTGTGGTTTAGTACAGGGTAGTTGGGTGCAGATAACACCATTTTATTCTAAATTTAATTAGCTCAGTGTGTGTGAGTTGCACGGTTGTGTGTGTGGGTCTCACTTAAGGCTCATGGCTTACTGGATGTGGTCAGGTAGGATCCGGGGTTTACCGGTATGCTTGGGTATATGAACCAATTGGTACGTGCGCAACCATCCTCGGGATTCCCTAGGCATGTGCACGCCTTACTCCCGTGATAGGATTCCATTAGGGGAACCATGAGGGGGATGTAGTGGTGGTTGGGCTTTTGGTTATCATATAACTCGTCTCAGGGAAGGTAAATAGTGGTGGTTGGGTTGTTTGCTATCGTATCACTCTTCCCAGGGGTTTAGACTAGACTTAGAAAGTTTTTGTGCCTAGTGCTGGATGCCCCGTGGCCTCTGGATTATTCTAGAGTGCTG
>NW_027171480.1:10000-12500 GCF_036898095.1 Palaemon carinicauda
AAATAGCTTGATGTTATTGCTACTGTCGATTCTCTCGGCGGGGTCGGGTTCGTACCACTTGTCTACTGCTTTCCTGACTTCCTTTTGGACGTGCTTATTAGAGAATCCATTGTTGACAAGTACTTGGGATATTCGGTCCAGTTCCTTGTGTGTGTCGCACCAGGTGGAACAGTGCGACAGGGCCCTCCTGACGTAAGCCTTGATGGTAGAACTCTTATATCGGGTGGGGCACTCACTGTCTCCATTCAAGCACATGCCTAGGTTTGTGGGTTTAGTATACACTGTGGTCCGAAATCCATTCTCCGTCGAGGCGACTAGGACATCCAGGAACGGGAGGCGATTATCTTGGCTGTGTTCGAGGGTGAAACGGAGTACACTATGGTCCTCAAACATCTTCTCAAAGTCTCGATTTCATCACTTGATCTCGCTTTCACAAAGGTATCGTCTATGTACCTAAAGTACAGAAAGGGGCATTCTACACGGGAGAACACTCTCTCTTCTACAATTCCCATGTAAAAATTCGCGAATAGGACTCCCAGGGGTGAGCCCATCGCTACACCATCCTTCTGTAAGTAGGTATGCCCTCGATGGGTGGTAAAGGGGGCCCTCTTCGTACAGATGGCTAGGAGGGTCCGAAGGGCTGGTTCAGGGATGTTCAGAGATGGTGTAGAGTCGTCCCTATAGATCCTATCTGCGATAAGGTCTATGGTTTCGTCCACAGGCACGTTTGTGAATAAAGACTCTACATCCATCGATGCAATAACTCCATCACACGTAGAGTCCTTAATTTTATCCAGGAATTCAGTGGATGAAGCTACACAGTAACGATTTGGAATGTAGGGCGTAAGGATGGCATTCAGTCGTTTGGCAAGCTGGTAAGTCGGAGTAGGGCATTGACTTATAATGGGGCGTAGGGGGTTGCCCTGCTTGTGGGTTTTCACATTGCCATAAAGGTAGCCCGGCCAGAAATCCCCTGAAATAACTGGTAGGTGCATGGCATTGGTTGCTGCATTCACGGCCTCGATGGTTTTGTTAGCCTCTTTCTTGATTTCTTCGATAGGGTTTCTAGTGAGGCGCACAAATTTTGAGGAATCAGCCAGGATGTCGTCGAGTTTCTTGTGGTATTCCTCTGTGTCAATAAGCACAAAGGCAGCAGTCTTGTCTGCCCTACGAACAGTAACACCAGCAACCTGCTTAAGTTCCTTGGCAGCTGCCTTCATATCCTGGGTGACGATACCACTGGTGTAACGACCCCTCTCAGTGAGGGCCTCAGCAAGAACCAAGGGCTGGATTACATCAATATCTCGGGGTATACCCCGACTCCTGCACAGGAACAAATCCTCAAGATGGGCCTCAACTGCCACTACGTGACCAGACCAAGGCCCACTGATAAACGCCTCGAGGTCGAGCTGCTACTTGACTCAATCCTTGCCCTTCAAGATCGTGGCACCCTGCGGACTACTGATGTCCTCCAGCCCTTGCTTCTTGCTGAGGCCCTCACTGAGAGGGGTCGTTACACCAGTGGTATCGTCACCCAGGATATGAAGGCAGCTGCCAAGGAACTTAAGCAGGTTGCTGGTGTTACTGTTCGTAGGGCAGACAAGACTGCTGCCTTTGTGCTTATTGACACAGAGGAATACCACAAGAAACTCGACGACATCCTGGCTGATTCCTCAAAATTTGTGCGCCTCACTAGAAACCCTATCGAAGAAATCAAGAAAGAGGCTAACAAAACCATCGAGGCCGTGAATGCAGCAACCAATGCCATGCACCTACCAGTTATTTCAGGGGATTTCTGGCCGGGCTACCTTTATGGCAATGTGAAAACCCACAAGCAGGGCAACCCCCTACGCCCCATTATAAGTCAATGCCCTACTCCGACTTACCAGCTTGCCAAACGACTGAATGCCATCCTGACGCCCTACATTCCAAATCGTTACTGTGTAGCTTCATCCACTGAATTCCTGGATAAAATTAAGGAATCTACGTGTGATGGAGTTATTGCATCGATGGATGTAGAGTCTTTATTCACAAACGTGCCTGTGGACGAAACCATAGACCTTATCGCAGATAGGATCTATAGGGACGACTCTACACCATCTCTGAACATCCCTGAACCAGCCCTTCGGACCCTCCTAGCCATCTGTACGAAGAGGGCCCCCTTTACCACCCATCGAGGGCATACCTACTTACAGAAGGATGGTGTAGCGATGGGCTCACCCCTGGGAGTCCTATTCGCGAATTTTTACATGGGAATTGTAGAAGAGAGAGTGTTCTCCCGTGTAGAAAGCCCCTTTCTGTACTTTAGGTACATAGACGATACCTTTGTGAAAGCGAGATCAAGTGATGAAATCGAGACTTTGAGGAAGATGTTTGAGGACCATAGTGTACTCCGTTTCACCCTCGAACACAGCCAAGATAATCGCCTCCCGTTCCTGGATGTCCTAGTCGCCTCGACGGAGAATGGATTTCGGACCACAGTGTATACTAAACCCACAAA
>NW_027171481.1:5000-16947 GCF_036898095.1 Palaemon carinicauda
ATATATATATATATATGTGTGTGTGTGTGTGTGTGTGTGTATAGGCAATACGAAAAAGGGCTGAGAAGTCAGGAAGGTAAATGAAACGCCAATTAACCTACTCTTGCCTTTCGCTTATTAACAGTACAATATCATAACGTCAAAGTTCAATATACGACACAATTAACATTTTCATTGATTAAATCACCAAGAGTTTAATTAATTACTCCTTCCTACCACTAAACTTAGAGTTTCATGATTAACCGTGTCTTACACCACAGATAGTCGGCACCTGGTGGCCTGGTGGTAACGTCTCTGCCTGGTGATTGCCAGACTGGGGTTCGCCGAAACTCGTTTAATTCCTTTGGTCGCTGCAACCTCACCATCCTTTTCAGCTACGGATACTGTTTTGGGGGGAGCCCACAGGTCTATCTGCTGAGTCATCAGCAGCCATTGCCTGGCCCTCCTTGGTCCTAGCTTGGGAGGAGAGGGGGATTGGGCACTAATAACTCGTTAGTTTCTTTTGTCACTGCAACCTCACCATCCTTTTGAGCTACGGATACTGTTTTAGGGGAGCCTATAGATCTTTCTGCTGAGTCATCGGTAGCCATTGCCTGGCCCTCCTTGGTCCTAGCTTGGGTGGAGAGGGGGCTTAGGCAGTGATCATAAGCAATATGATCAGTCTCTAGGGCATTGTCCTGCTTGATAGGGCAATGTCACTGTCCCTTGTCTCTGCCATTCATGAGCGGCCTTTAAACCTTTAATCATAATTTCTCTACTTTCCTTGACAGCCAGAGGTAAATTATTTTGAATTTTGAAGAAAACTAATTAAAAATATACATTAGACAATGCAAATCTGTTAAATGGTATATAATTTATTTGTAAATGTTAGAAAATCTTTGGTTTCATTGGAAATTCTAAAAAATTACAGGATTTAATATGAAATAATTGATATGAAATAATAAGAGTTCACCAGAGTACCATATGTGGATGAGATCATAGTGAGGGGCAGATGGAGATGGTTTGGACATGCTCTTTGCACTCCCCAAGAGATTAGTTCACCAAACTTGCAACCGGGCTCCACAAAGTACTAGAAGAGTTGGAAGACCCAGGCCTATATGGCTGAGGACTATGATGCGCTGAGTCGGAGATGATGAATGGAGAAGTTGAATCGGAGATGATGAATGGAGAAGTATTGATTTAAAAGACGATTGGCGAAATATAATAAAGGCCCTTTGCGTTAATAGGCGTATGAGGATATATATATATATATATATATAAATATATATATATATATAAATATATATATATATATATATATATATTCATATATATATATATATATATACATATATATATATATATGTATGTATATATACACGCACGCGCGCGCATGCTACCCCCATCAAGGTAACAAAACTTAAAAATAATTTCTTAAAAAGTTTACTTCACAGCACGATCCTTTGAGGTACTATGCAGGAACGTTTAAGGCAAGCGAGGATTCTCCCCTGCTGAAGAAAGGATGCTTCCATTTTCTGTCCTAAGCCACGGCTACATAATCTCGTTATCTCCCAGGTATCATGAAAGCCTGCTTAGTGAACCCTTCCCTTCTGCCTAACAACCACAACAAAGAAGGATCTATCCTTCTGAGGAAAACAAATGAAGAGCAGAATGCGCATCTCGGCTTTCTTGCCTTTTTTCTTTATCTCTGTTAAAAATTTGCCGTAAAAAACATTACAAATCCTGGAATAAATGTTGCCAATTCGTGAACTGGCGTGAACGATGCGTGAACGATGCGGAATGATGTGGAAAGATGCGTGAACGTGTCGTGAACTTGTCGTGAACTAGGCGTGCCAATTCGTGCCATGGCGTGAACGTGGCAAGAACTTGTCGTGAACTATGCGTGAACGTGTCGTGAACTGGTCGTGAACAGTGCGGGAAAAAAACCGGATATATAGACGTTAAGGAGTGATATTACGGTCTCCAACCCGTATAAGATAATAGCAAATCATGGTAAAATTACGGTCGCCTGTATTTTACTGAAATACAGCTGTGAACAGTATATTTTTATGGAGAATTTCCGGTTAAAATTACGGTTTTTTAACAGTAGTATTCTCTCTCTCTCTCTCTCTCTCTCTCTCTCTCTCTCTCACACAGAGCTGTAACACGTGTTATATAGCATTGTATTTTCGTTCTCTCTCTCTCTCTCTCTCTCTCTCTCTCTCTCTCATTATGTCAACAGTCTGGTTTCTTTAATTGATGCAAAATAAGAGAACAGAGATAAACAAACTAAAAGTAATCCATTTACGAAATAAGCAATTTTTTTTTATAACATATCATCTCGAGGAAAATTCTAGAGTTAAAAAGCCGTAATTTTAATATGAAACTCTCCGTAAAAATATACTGTTTTCAGCCGTATTTCGGTAACATACAGGCGACCGTAATTTTTACCCTACTTTGCTATTAGCTTTTACGGTTTGGTGACCGTAATATCACTCTTTTACGTCAATATATTCATTTTTAAAAGAGCAAATTCCTGGCAACATTTATCTCAGGATTTTTTTTTTTTTTTTTTTTTTTGCAAATAACAGCTTACCTAAGAAAATTAGAGATTAATAGTCGAAAACTATCTATACACGAGGGGTGTGAGCCAAGCCACGTATGAAACATGAAAAATAAAAAATAAAAAAAATTAAATGGAAAGATGTAAAAAAAAAGAAAAAAAAAACCGACTGTTTTCCAGAGCACCACTTCAAAGGAACATATCAGCTTTAACTTTTCCATGTACTGCGTCCCTACACTACACTGTTAAAAATTTGCCGTAAAACGGTAAAAATCCTGGAATAAATGTTGCCAGGCATTTGCCATTTTAAAAACTGATATATTTACGTAAAGGAGTGATATTACGGTCACCAAACTGTAAAAGATGATAACAAAGTAGGGTAAAAATTAAGGTCGCCTGTATTTTACTGAAATACAGTTGAGAAAAGTATATTTTAACGGAGAATTTCCGATTAAAATTATGTTTTTTAATAGCATGAAGTGTAACATTCCAGGAAGTGGTAATATACTTATGCACTGTACAATGCTAATATGATATGTATATGTGTGTATATATATATATATATATATATATGTATCTATATACATATATATATATATATATATATATATAATAAATATATATACATATATACACACACACACATATATATATATATATATAATAATAATAATAAATTTTGCACATTTAGACGTGTTTTTCATATTCAAATAAGCCATATATATTTTTGATACATTAATATCTGGATTCTCTTAACGACCTCGGGATCAGAGCCCCAGGCGAAATCACACTAAGACAAGAGCTTGTGACCGGCCGGGAATCGAACCCTGGTCCGGCAAGCTTGTATAGACAGTGATTTAGTCACTGTCTATACAAGCTTGCCGGACAGGATTCGATTCTCAGCCGGTCACAAGCTCTTGTCTTTGTCTGATTTCGCCTGGGGCTCTGATCCCGAGGTCGTTAAGAGAATCCAGATATTAATGTATCAAAAATATATTTGGCTTATTTGAATATATATATATATATATATATATATATTACTTCCTCTATCCTCTCTACGAAGACCCTAAAAGACACCCGATGCAATCTAACTTCTTTTAATACGCAATAACAAAAGAAAGTTTGGAAACTCGACGCTCACATCTAAGAGAGAGAAATATAAAATACTCTCTTCTACTTTCTCTCGAAGAACCATTCAATGAGGAGAGTGGGCCATCTTATAGTTTTATCTACTCCAAAACTCGGGAATAAAAATCGTGTTGGAAGGAAAAGTGGAAGGAAATATAGGGGTAGGAAATAAAGAAGGAAAAAATAGTAAGGAAATGTAAGGGTAGGGAATAAAGAGGAAGTAAAAAAGTGGAAGGAAATAAATTGATAGGAAACATGGAAGGAAATAAAGAGGAAGGAAATAAAATGGTAGGAAAAATAGAAGGAAAAAAGTGGAAGGAAATAAAGTGGTGGGGAAAATGTTAGGAAATAAAGTGGTAGGAAAAATCTTTAGGAAAAAATGGAAGGAAATAAAGTGGTAGGAAATGAAGTGATAGGAAAAAAATGAAAGCAAAAAGTGGAAGGAAATAAAGAGGTAGGCAGAACTGGAAGGATATCAATTGGTAGGAAAAAGAGGAAGGAAATAGTGGTAGGAAATAATGGAAGATAATCAAGTGGTAGGAAAAAAGTGGAAGGAAAAAGTGGTAGGAAAAAAAGTGGTAGGAAAAAATGGTAGGAAAAAAAGTGGAAGGACATAAAGGCTTAGGAAAAAAGTAGAAGGAAATAAAGTGGAAGGAATAGAGTGGATTATGGCTCCAAGTGGAAGAGTGAAAAAATAGAGCAATCCATATATATCATTAATCTCTATAGGTTTAAAGTTCGGTCCGACTTTACTTCGACCTAAGCATAAATTTAAATAAATTCGTATACAAATACCTACTCACAAATATATGTATATATAAATAACTACACGCACACGCACACACACACACACACACATATATATATATATATATATATACATATATATATACACACACATATATATATATATATATAAACCCAGAAAAGGTACACCAGTTTCCAAAAGGATATCATGTGTCCATCATCTTACGGAAAGATATATCCTACTGCCAATCCTTATCCCTCCCCTCTCCCTCTAATAAGGGGATAGACACCTCCCCTCTCTCACCAATAAGGGGATACCCACTATCCTCTCCCTCTAATAAAAGGATAGACACCTCCTCTCTCCCTCCAATAAGGGAATAGCCACCTCCCCTCTCCCTCCAACAAGGGGACACCAATTGCCCCTCCCCTCTTAGAACATAGGTCCCGTCGTGCCTGAGTAAGCGTAAAAAAAGTTCCCCTCAACCAAGTCTCCAAACTTTTCCCTGATGTCGCCTTCAATATCCTCAGTCGTCTCCCCTGTAAGTTCTTCCCCTTCTTCCCTCTTACGAATTTCTAGGAGAAGAAGAGACAATGGGAAAGGAAAGCTCCATTCAGGTCATCTCTTTCACTTCAATTTCAATAGATGGAGATACCTTTCTCCTTCCTCTTCATTATGTTGGAGAATAAAACATAAATGGGGTATCCAGTACTTTCGTATGTCATTCGTTTTTGTGAAGTGAGAGAGAGAGAGAGAGAGAGAGAGAGAGAGAGAGATTTTTTTTCTTAAAGATGCGATGTCTTATGTTTTATATTTTTTTTCAGAATACTTTATATTTATAAACAAATGGTGTAAAATTGATGGTAAGACAGGGGACGCTAATTGAAGAAAATTCTCATGTGATATCCTATTCGTTATGTTGTTTACAAAATTCTTTACAATATATATATATATATATATATATATATAATGTATATAGAGCGATGGAAATAAATGGCAAATCTCAATAAGACAAAAAAAAAGTAAAAGGAATCGACGATTATAAACAGATTTAACCTTAGGTTTTTTCACTAAATCAAAAAAGAAAAAGAAAAAAAAAGATGAAATTAAAAATAGATGTTACACTAAATACACTTCATTACCTACACAACTCTTTTAAATTCTAAACTAAATAATAAATTAAATAACAGGAAAGGGAAATGAACTAGAAAGCATTTTTAAATATACTGAAGATACTCTTGTCTTTACCTACAATTCCAGCGAACAAGGAAGAAAAATGAAAGAAAGATGAATGAAAAAAATTAAAGACGAAAAATGAATGCAGAAAAATTAAGAAAAACGAATAAAGATGAATGAAAGAGAAATTAATGAAGAAAGATGAATGAAAAAAAAATGAATTGAGAAAAATGAATTAAGAAACATGAATGAAGAAGAATGAATGTAAAAGACGAAGAAAAATGAATCAAGAAAGACGAATGAAGAAAAAACGAAGTAAAATGATAAAAAAAAATCTCGAGAAGGACAAAAGACTGTCCGTTCGATCGGAATATAATGGCGCAGTATCTTGCCCCCGGATCCCGAAAAATGAAAGTAAGAAAGGGGGGCAGAGGGGGGCTGGGACCCCGAACGAGAGAATAAAACACCGGGTTCTGCCGAGTCGGGTAAAAATTACCATAGTAATTTAGCCAAAGGTGACTGGGTGATTCGGGGAGAAATGTCCAGGAAAGCCATTGGCGAACTTTGAAAAGCTGTAGAGAAGACATCTTTTTATGACGGTTGTAAAATGGAAGGTGTCTCTCTCTCTCTCTCTCTCTCTCTCTCTCTCTCTCTCTCTCTTTCCCTTTTAGATGTTCTCTGTCTACATGTTTGAACCTAAGCTGTAGAGAATGCATATTTTTATATGACAGTTACAAAATGGAAGGGTTCTCTCTCTCTCTCTCTCTCTCTCTCTCTCTCTCTCTTTTAGATGTTCTCTGTCTACAAGTTTGAACTCAAGAAAAGCTGTGGAGAATACATCTTTTTATGACGGTTGTAAAATGGAAGGTGTCTCTCTCTCTCTCTCTCTCTCTCTCTCTCTCTCTTATAGATGTTCTCTGTCTACATGTTTGAACTGAAGAAAAGCTGTAGATAATATATAGTTCTATATAACGGTTGTAAAATGGAAGCTCGCTCTCTCTCGCTCTCTCTCTCTCTCTCTCTCTCTCTCTCTCTCTCTCTCAGATGTTATCTGTCTACATGTTTGAACTTAAGAAAAGCTGTAGAGAATACATCTTTTTATATGACTGTTATAAAATGGAAGGTCTCTCTCTCTCTCTCTCTCTCTCTCTCTCTCTCTCTTAGATGTTATCTGTCTACATGTTTGAACTTAAGAAAAGCTGTAGAGAATACATCTTTTTATATGACTGTTATAAAATGGAAGGTCTCTCTCTCTCTCTCTCTCTCTCTCTCTCTCTCTCTCTTAGATGTTATCTGTCTACATGTTTGAACTTAAGAAGAGCTGTAGAGAATACATCTTTTTATATGACTGTTATAAAATGGAAGGTCTCTCTCTCTCTCTCTCTCTCTCTCTCTCTCTTAGATGTTATCTGTCTACATGTTTGAACTTAAGAAGAGCTGTAGAGAATACATCTTTTTATATGACTGTTATAAAATGGAAGGGCTCTCTCTCTCTCTCTCTCTCTCTCTCTCTCTCTCTCCCCTTTTAGATGTTCTCTGTCTACATGTTTGAACTTAAGAAAAGCTGTAGAGAATACATCATTTTATATGACTTATAAAATGGAAATTTCTCTCTCTCTCTCTCTCTCTCTCTCTCTCTCTCTTTTAGATGTTCTCTGTCTACATGTTTGAACTTAAGAAAAGCTGTAGAGAATACATCTTTTTATATGACAGTTATAAAATGGAAATTCTCTCTCCTCTCTCTCTCTCTCTCTCTCTCTCTCTCTCTCTCTCTCTCTTTCAAGGCTAAAGATGTTCTCTGTCGACATGTTTTTTTTATGATGAACAGCCTGACTCAACTCTATTTTTTAGTCTATATATGAAAGATATATTTTAATGTTGTTACTGTTATTAGAACTACTTCTCTTGTAGTTTGTTATTTTCCTTTCTTCATCGGGCTATTTTCAATATTGGAGCCCTTGGACAAGCATCCTTCTTTTCAAACTATGGTTGTAGCTTAGCAAATAATAATAATAATAATAATAATAATAATAATAATAATAATAATAATAATAATAATGATAATAATAATAATAATCTGGGGCAAACAGCTGAGGGTAGAAATGTGACACGAAAGACGATGGATGAGTTAAAAAAATATCAGTTCAACAGTTGAATAACGTGATACAATTTAAAAACTAAATACAACAACAACAACAACAACAAATACAGCTGTTTCTAGTCCACTTCAGGACAACGCCCTCAGACATCTCTATGTTTGGGGTTTAGCCAATTTCCATCACCACGCTGGCCAGTGCGGATTGGTGGTGGTGGGGGACTCATGTCTGATCATTCACAGCAAACCAACCTAGTATGGGTGGCCCTGACTAGTAGAACTTTGCTGATCATGGCTATACACAAGTCTTTTCACCACGTTAAGGTATCCCCATTCAGTATATGGCATATATGGAGATAAAATAAAAACTATCAGCAGTTGTAGTTTCCTTGTTTTTTGTTTAAATAATACACAATTCTCGATATAATGAGAGAGAGAGAGAGAGAGAGAGAGAGAGAGAGAGAGAGAGTTACAAGGACTTTGGGTGTTTCAAAGCCTTTTTAGTCCATCCCGCGAGACTCCATTTTTTTGCCACATCTTAATTTTCCTTTTTTCTCCACATCTCAATTTTCCCCCTTTTTTCTCCATATCTTAATTTTCCTTTCTATTCTCCACATCTTAATTATCCTTTTTTCTCTTCATCTAAATTTTCCTTTTTTCTACACATCTTTATTTTCCATCAAGACAGGATTAATCGCATTTTCCCTTTCCCGTTTTCCAATTATTATTTTCAGTGTTTTTAATTCCCCCTTTAAATCTCATTTCTTCCTCGTTCCTCCTCCACCTCTATAAAAATCTATCTTATTCTTTCCACTGATTCCAGATCCCATTTCTCTCAATTTTCTTTCCCCCCTTAGCAATTACCCTTTTGTCTTTCTGAGATGACTTCATTACCCCCTGAGATGACGTCCCTACCCCCACCCCTCATATGACATCATTACCCTTACCCCATGAGATGACGTCATTACCCCACACCCTGATATGACGTCATTATCCCACACCCTGTTATGACATTACTCTCACCCCATAAGATGACGTCATCACCCCAACCTTGATATGACGTAATTACCCTTACCCCTGAGATGACGTCATCACCCCACCCCTGACATGACGACATTACCCTCACCCCATGAGATGATGTCATCACCCCAACCTCTGATATGACGTCATAACCCCACCCCCTCATATGACATCATTACCCTTACCCCCTGAGATGACATCATCACCCCACACCCTGTTATGACGTCATTACCCTCACCCCATGAGATGATGTCATCACCCCACCCCCTGATATGACGTCATTACCCTCACCCCCCATGAGATGATGTCATCACCTCACCCCTGATATGACGACCATCACCCCACCCCTTGACATGACGTCATCGCCTCACCCATGATATGACGTCATCACTTCACCCCTGATATGACGCCATCATACCACCACCTGATATGACGTCATTACCCCTCCCCCTGATATGACGTCATCACCTCACCCCTGATATGACGACCATCACCTCACCCCTGATATCACGTCATCACCTCACCCCTGATATGACGACATTACTCTCACCCCCATGAGATGATGTCATCACCCCACCCCCTGATATGACGTCATAGCCCTCATCCCCTGATATAACGTCATCACCCCACCACCTGATATGACGACATTACCCTCACCCCCATGAGATGATGTCATCACCCCAACCCTGATATAACGTTATTAACCTCACCCCCTGATATGACGTCATCACCCCTTAATCAATGCATAAACTCCCAGACAACTTGGATTCCTATCCTTGTAGTTCTATTCCCTCATCCTTTAATTCATGTTTTTCTCACTCGCATTCCCTATCGTTTATTTCTATTTTCCACTCCACCCTAACGTAAGATACCTTTCAATGCATTATTCAACTTTATTTCTCCATTCCCCTTTTACCTTCAATCATTCATTTTATTTGCTTGTGCTTTTCCATTCCCTTCTCTTTTCTCCTTTCATGTTTCGTTTTCTGTCAAGTTACCATCATAGTTAATTTTTTTGCAATCAGTTCAATATTTGTTTTATTTTATAAATTAATTGTTTTATATTTTCTATTATTTGTTTTATATTATTGTAACATCTAAAGCCCTTTTCAATTTACTTAATCTCATATTTGAATTTCAATTTCTTTTCTCCGTTTTTTTAAATAAATCTTTTAACTAAATTTATTTTACCACTTTTTCATAAATTAATCAATTTCTTGTAATCATTAAATTATCCATATTTTTCAATTACAGATTTCTTTCATTTCATTCTAAATTTAAATACAAAATATCCCTTATTTTATGTGCTTTTTCCTCTTAAGTTTCATTCTAAACTCATTACATAATGTCACTTATTCTCATATGCGTAATTTATTCTTAAACGTAAAAAAAAATCTGTTTCTTTTAGTCTTAATAAATCAATCTATTTTCTTTACAGTTCCATTCGATATTCATTAAATAATTTCCCCTATTCTCATATGTTTATTTTATTCTTAAACTTATAAAAAAAAAACGTTTCTTCACGTCCACAATAAATCAATCTATTTGTTTTACAGTTTCATTCTAAACAAAATAAATAATGTTCCCCATTCTGCTTTGTGTATTTACTTTTTTTTTATCTTCAAAGAATTCTGTTTCTTCACGTCACAAAAAATCAATCTATTTTCTTTACAGTTTCACTCTAAACACATTAAATAATGTTCCCCCATTCTGCTTTGTGTAATTTTTTTTTCATCTTCAAAACAATTCTGTTTCCCCAAGTCACAATAAATCAATCTACTTTTTTACGGTTTCATTCTAAACAAAATAAATAATGTCTTCTATTCTGCAATGTGTATTTTCTTTTTAGTCTTCAAATAATTCTGTTTCTTCAATTTATAATAAATCAATCAATTTTCTTTACAGTTTCATTCTAAACAAAATGAATAATGTTTTCTATTCTGCTATGTGTATTTTCTTTTTAGTTTTCAAATAATTCAGTTTCTTCAAGTCACAATGAATAAATCAAATTTTCTTTATTTCATTCTAAACTCATTAAATAATATCTTCTATTCTGCTATGTGTTTTTTCCTATTAATCTTCAAACAATTCTGTTTCTTCAAGTCACAATGAATAAAGCAATTTTCTTTAGTTTCATTCTAAACTCATTAAATAACATCCCTTGTTCTCCTATATGTATTTTCCTCTTAATCTTCCAAAAATTGTTCTTCAAGTCTCAATAAATCAATATATTTAGTTTACAGTTTCATTCTAAACACAAAACATAATGTCCCATATTCTCCTATGTGTATTTACCTTTTAATCAGCAATAAATTCTATTTCTTTTAGTCTCAATAAATCAATGTAATTTCTTAATAGTTTCATTCTAAACTCATTAAATAATGTCCCCTATTCTCCTATGTTTATGTTCCTCTTAAACTTCTATCAATTCTATTTCTTTTACTGTATTCTCCATTTTCCCCCTCCGTCATTTATATTTCAAATCGATGTATGAAATAGCATACAATAATCTATTGCAAATTATCTGTACCCTTGGTGTAAAATATCTATCACCTTCTAATTGAAGACATTAAATAAAGCATACGTTTAGAAATATGAATAGCGTTGTATTTCCATTACGAAAGGTAGAATATTATGGTAAATAACTGGGATATAATACAAAGCCATTCAAGATGTTATAATTTTAAACGCTATGGCGTGAGGCCCGTGAAAAGTAATGTGAATTAAATTTCATCGAAAATTATATACATTAATCCAATCTCGGTGAAATGTCATTTTAGAATATTCATTTATATATATATATATATATATATATATACATATACATATATATATATAACATTATATATATATATATATACATATATATATATATATATATATATATAGAAAAACGAATTTAAAATAAACACAAAAACAATGAAAATGGCATTAGAATCAAGTTATTACAAAAAAAAAATCCTGTCTGGAAAAAAAATATACTAAATCAGTTAAACAGCATCAAATATTTCATAACTAGTGACGTTAAAATCAGTAAAATGTTTTTCATTCGTCAAAAAAAGGGAAAAAAAAACTCACTAGAAATAATTGAAGAAAAGAATCCAGGTCGGGAAAACACGTCAATGAAATGGGATAGAAGGCATGAAGCCAGTTAATAAAAATTGAAATTCAGATGCAAACAGTTTTTCACTTCCCAGAAACTTCGTAAAACCTGAACAATAAAAAAAAAAGAATGTAAAAT
>NW_027171482.1:5000-16929 GCF_036898095.1 Palaemon carinicauda
GTCTCATCTGCATTGGATTTGTTATGATAGTTTGCTGGGTGAACGGAATGTAGGCCTAAAACAGCAAAAACTGGAGTATGCAAGTGAAATGTGCAATAGGAGAGATAGGAGGGAGTGGAAAGGTTCAAGAAATCCTCTATGCAGTTTCATTTAGATCAACCAACGGATGCGAGAACGAATGAATCATCACTTTATTAATCCACCTTTTCTCTTGGTCACTGAAACTCAGTGGATTGTATCTGATTTATAAAGGTGCTAAGCAACTCAAATACTTTTAAGAGACATATTAATTGAAAAGGGGAAGAATTATTAGTTTAAGTGTATTGTATAGAATTGTTATCTCACCTAGTAACCCCATCCCCGTTCCCATTGTAACACTAGTAAATGCCCGTTCAGCTATCCTTCCTTTTCAAGGTCGTGTCAATGGGTTCTTACCTCAGAATGTCGAGTCGTGGATTTCTTCCATCGATGCTCACTTAAATGCTAAACAATTCATAAACCCATTTGTATAATTACAAGAAGCTAAAAGTTTGATAGACTTTTCTAAAGGAGATTCAAGTGCGTACTTGAGAGGAGTTTCATTTCAAGAGGTATTTACATGGGATGATTTCAAAGTTAGGCTACGTGCAATCTATGGCAGTGAGGAAGCCTTAGATGTAGTTTTAACATTAAGAAATACACTTAATCAAGCCTCTTTGACTCGGCTTAATATCATAGAGAGAGAAGCTCTCATTGCTGATAGGCTAAACGAGTATCAGGATATTTTAGGTAATTCTACTTGGGTTACTAGAGATAACATCTCTGTGAAAGATTTCTTACGATTAAAGTATTTAACTTGCATGACACTTATGTTGCCAGAAGCTTTAGTGCGGTGTTTTGATAAAAAGTTAACGCCAGCAAGTATCTGGATTAGACGTATATAAACAGATAAAGAAACACATGTCTAAGCTTACTGATCTTGATCCCTTGTTTACACAAGTTTTTGCAAAAAATGAAACTAAGCCACAACAATTAAACGTAGTTAATAATAGTCAAGTCGCAGGAATAACATGTTATAATTGCAAACCTCAAGGTCACTTGATTGCAGACTGCAGAACGCGATATTGTTCGTTGCATAATAGTTCAACTCATTCATATAGTCGATGCTACTTACATAATCAACAACAGAATCCTAGAAATACACAGTCAATTCCACAGTCAATTCCACAGTCAGTTCCCTATAAAAATAAATAGAAAAATCCTCAGTTCAATAAAAAGAAACAGCCAAACGTCAATGCACTTCAGAATCAAAAACAAACAAACAGTTCTTCAAATAACTCTGATCCTGGGCCGTCTAGCCAGAACTCGCAAGGTTAGACTAATTTTCAGAATGAGCAGAGCAAAGAAAATACCACATAATTAACTCCAGTGGGGAAGAGAGTGATGTTGGGTCATTCAAATCAACATTAGTAGTGTTAAATAATCCATTTAATGTTTTATCAGATCATTGTGAGGCAATAGATTTCCTATGAAACACACGACCGAATCAAATAAATCAGTGCATGCTCCCGTAGATTTGCAACCAATTCACACAATAATAAGCCAAAATGAGTTACGACCAACATTATATGCTGTAAATTTAGAACACCGATCCTTTACATTATTTTTTGACTATGGTAGTCCACGTAATATCATGGATTTGAGGACACATTATTTGTTGTTTTCGAACTTCCCTATAGAGAAGTCCGGAGTAAGGCTCTCGGGTATAGGAAATAATAAATTAAACGTAATAGGCGTAACTCTTGTTCAGTACAAGGTCGGTAAGCGCACGTTTGCCGATACCTATGTTGTTGTACAAAACATTGATATGTATCCAGCTGTAATTATAGGATACCCGTCTATGGGTAATCAAAACATTATCTTAGCCCCTGCCAAGCACGGCGTGTATATTAAAGGAAAATTCTGTCTTCTAATACCTTAAAATCAGTTTTGGATAAAAAGGAGACGACAAATAAAACAGTAATGTGCGTTGGAGAACCAATAACTTGTCTCACTAATAAAGAAATAATATACACGACCCAACAGAATTCTCGTTCACCCGTAGTACTATCTTGCACGCAATCTATCGAGCCTAACGTACCTTCAAATTTAATAGTGCAAGTAAAGAAAACTTTACCGGGATCTGAAATATTGATCCTTTCCGACACTTTGAAAACTAACGGATTGTCCATCACACAAGCTATTTATACAGTAGGCTCACAACAACAATGTAATATTGAAGTCTGTAATCATTTAAATACCCCTTTAGTAATTCACAAAAATCAACATATCTTAGATGTAGAAGTTTATAAACATCGTATTCTTACCGTCGCTGAAATCAATCACGCTCAATCAGTTGTGGATGAATCCCTTTTGCAATCTATTAAAAATAAAATCAATAAAGACATTCAAGAAGAAGAAATTCAGCAAAAATTTTTTGGTCATTTAACTGAATATCATGATGTTTTTTCCACTACGGATGGATCCTTAGGAAAAACAGATGTTATCGAACATCAAATAAGGTTAAAGGACAAGCAAAAAATTATCTATGTACCCTCCTACAGACTCCCTATGAAATTCCAGAATGAGATAAATGATGAAGTAGGTAAAATGCTAAAAGAAGGAGTCATTAGGAAATCGAACAGCCCTTATAATTTTCCATTAATAGCTGTACCGAAAAAAGATCAAACATGGCGTATCTGCGCAGATTTCCGTCGCTTGAATGAGGAAATGATCCCTGATCGATTTTCAGTGCCATGTACTGACGATATTTTATCTTTGTTAGGTCAGAATAAATATTCCACCAGTTTGGACTTATTTAAAGGCTTTCACCAGATATCATTAGAAGAAAATAGTATCCCATACACTGCCTTCAGCACAGCCAGGGGACATTATGAATTTTTAAGTATGCCTTTTGGTTTACGTTGTGCTCCCATACCATTTACTAGAATGATTAACATAGTGTTTGGAGACTTGCTAGGGGATATATTGCATGCCTATATGGACGACCTTGTAATCTTTTCCAATACCTTAGAAGAACATCTACGTGAATTAGAACTAGTACTACAGAGACTAACACAACATAACTTACGGGTAAAGATTAGTAATTGTGAATTTTTCAAAACAGAATTGGTCTATTTGGGTTTTACAGTGTCTAGGCAAGGTCTTAAAGTAGTCCACAATAAAGTGTCGGCTATCCGTAACTTTCCGATACCTACTAATGTCAAGGGAATACAGCAATTTCTGGGGTGTAGTGGATATTACAAGCGTTTTATACGCAATTATTCAATAACAGCCTCTCCCCTAACTGATCTTACGAAGAAGGGCCTAGATTTCACATGGTCTGAGCAACATCAACAGGCGTTTAATACCTTAACAGATGAACTGTGAAGTTCTCCTATCCTAAAATTTCCTGACTTCAGTAAGGAATTCTTCATTGCAACAGACGCCTCAGACTTAGGAGTAGGTGGGGTATTGCTTTAGCAATATGAAAAACAGTTTTTCCCAATAGCTTTTTATTCACGAAAACTGAGAACTTCCAAAAGTAAGTATGCAGTAATAGACAAGGAAGGACTAGCTATTGTTAATTCACTAATGCATTTTAAGTTCATAATATACGGTTATCTCGTCAAGGTTCTTACTGATCATAAACCCCTAACCGACTTCTTTAAAGGCTTTAGTCAAAGCCCCAAACGAACTCGGTGGCATTTGATCATCCAAGACTTTGGAACGAGAATCGGGTATTTGCCAGGGAAAGCAAATATCATTGCTGATGCATGATCATGCAACCCCGTGTCATCTTGTACGGAGCCATTAGCTGAATTAATAGATATATCAACATCCATGTCTATTGTTAAAACTGTATCTGAACAGGAAGATCTGGGCTGGAGCGCTGAATTATTAAATGAAGTGAGCGATTGGTTTTCAGTGAGAGTGGGGCTGTGACAGGGGTGTGTGATGTCCCCATGGTTGTTTAATTTGTATGTTGATTGAGTGGTGAGAGATGTGAATGCTCAAGTACTTGGACGAGAAATGAAACTGATAGACGAGAATGATCGTGAATGGGAGTTAAATCAGTTTTTGTTTGCGGATGATACTTAACTGGTTACAGACTCGGAAGAGAAGCTTGGCCAATTAGTGACGGATGGAAGGAAGTTGAGAGTTAATGGGAGTAAGAGTAAGGTTATGAGATTTACGAGAAGGGAAGGTTGCGCGAGATTGAATGTCATGTTGAATGAAGAGTTACTTGAGGATATAGATCAGTTTAAGTACTTGGGGTGTGTTGCTGCAGCAAATGGTGGAGTGGAAGCAGATGTACGTCAGAGAGTAAATGAAGGATGCAAAGTGTTGGGGGCAGTGAAGAGAGTGTTAAAGAATAAAGGGTTAGCAATGAATGTAAAGAGAGCTCTGTATGAGGAAGTGATTGTACCGATTGTGATGTATAGATCAGAATTGTGGGGAATGAAAGTGATGGAGAGACAGAAATTTAATGTGTTTGAGATGAAGTGTCTGAGGCGTATGGCTGGTGTGTCTTGTGTAGATAGGGTTAGGACGAAGTAGTGAGGGTGAGAACGGGGGTAAGAAATAAGTGTGCAGCTAGAGTGGATATGAATATGTTTAGGTGGTTTGGCCATGTTGAGAGAATGGAAAGTGGCTGTCTGCTTAAAAAAAGGTGATGAATGCAAGAGTTGATGGGAGAAGTAAAAGAGGAAGGTCAAGGCTTGGGTGGATGGATTTAATGAAGAAAGCTCTAAGTGATAGGAGTATAGATGTGAGAGAGGCAAGAGAGCGTGCAAGAATTAGGAATGAATGGCTAGCGATGGTGACGCAGTTCCAGTAAGCCCTGCTGCTTCCTCCAGTTGCTTTGGATGATCGCGGAAGCAGCAGTAGTAGGGGATTCAACGTTTTGAAGCTTCATCTGTTTTGGATAGCATGATAGGGTGGGCTGTGGCAGGGTTAAAAGAATACCGGGTTAGCCCACTTCTGACCAAAATAAGAACAATCTCGCGCATGTCGCTGAGCGGCTGCATTGGTTAGGTTTCAGATTAAGAAATGTCATCAGTCTGTATTTGACTCTACTCGGGAGAACAACAAGAACTCAGCTCTCTTAACCATGCGGTCTTCATCCACCTGGTTAATCTCTGGATAAATCCTCGTTAATCCTCTGGGTCCTGAGGAGTCATGGCTACTTGCTCCGTGTATGGCTGCAGATCAAGTCAAAGGAGAAAGGAAGACCAAAATGTAAAATCTCTCTCTCTCTCTCTCTCTCTCTCTCTCTCTCTCTCTCTCTCTCTCTCTCTCTCTATCTCTCTCTCTCTCTCTCTCTCTCTCTCTCTCTCTCTCTCTCTCTCTCTCTCTCTCTCTTATATGATTCCTTTTGTAAATCTACCAAAAGTTGTTTCCCTATTTGTACAGTGTCGCATGTTTTTTTATGATAAGAATCTTGAACAGAAAAACAGTCAAAAGCAAAAATATGTAAAAATAGAGAAATAATACATTTTCAAATAAAAGCTTGAATTTCTTTTTTTGTATTTTCATTATAAAAGTGTAGATTTTAAACAGAATTCTCTTATCTCCTTAACCAAAAAAAAAAATAAAAACAAAGAGAAAAAACTGAAATTCTAGTCTTCAAATAATAAAGTACCTGAAGATTAAGGTAAAAGTTATCTTCCTCGGTCACGAAAGAAAGAAAAGTGTCCTATGGGGGAAACACCTACTATAGGGACCCTAAAACTAGTTTTCCTCGTTTTCTTCTACAGTCACTAACTATTGACGTCACGAAGGTGCGCAGTAAATCAGAGACGGTCTAACCCGGTATTCTTTTAACCCTGGGGTGTGGCACCCTAGCAGTACCAGCTGAACTCGGTTAAGTCCCTCGTCAGGCTGGGAGGAGCGTAGAGAGGAAAGGTCCCCCTTTATTTTTATCCATTTGATGTCGGCTACCCCACAAAATTGAGTGAAGTGTCTTGGTATATAGACATATAGATGGAATAGGTATTTACAAAACTCACTTTGGGTAAGAGATGGGGTGCAAAAAATTAATGGTGAAAATTGATCATAATTCAAAAAGAGCCATTATTGATAGATTTGATATCTAACCGAGTATTATAGGCTTATGAACAGATACGCAGTGCATTTGGAACTAATACTGAGACGGCAAAGAGGGATAATAGGAAAATACTGGATATACACAGATTAAAAAAAAACAGTAATTTTGATTGGAAAGCCTTCTAAAAATATACTGTTCTTACCCGTATTTCTTTAAAATACAGGTAGCCGTAATTTTACCATACCTCGTTACTATCTTTTACGAGTTAGTGACCGTAATATCACTACTTTTACGTCAATATATCCGTTTTTAAAACGTTAAATGCCTGGCAATATTTGTACTATGATTTTTACCGTTTTATACGGCAAATTTTTAACAGTTTATAGAAATGTTCTGCTAAATATTTTCCGTAAAAAGGGGGAAAAATCCTGCAATAAACATTGCCATGCATTTACCGTTTTGATAACGGATATATTCACGTATATGAGTGATATTACGGTTTTCAACCCGTAAAAGATAATAACAAATTAGGGTAAAATAAAGGTCTCCTATATTTTACTGAAATACGGCTGAGAACAGTATATTTTTACGGAGAATTTCTGATTAAAATTACGATTTTTTAAACAATGCATAGAAAGGTAAAACACAACATTGAATAAGTTGAATTTTTCATGCAAAATTGAAGCATAATATATAATGTGCAGGTGTGCAGAGTTGTTTAGTTATGATGCTGATGAGCAATCTGTGTCTGCATATGAACTAGTTATGAACAAATGGATCAAACAATCAAAGACACAAGTAAAAGATACTGTTGATGACGTTGATGGAGTAATTATCTAAAGATTCCTTTAATGTGACATTGTAACACAAGACTCAAAAGGTTAAAGGCTCAAAAAACTAAAAGGAAATGAATGAGAAGTGGAATGGCTTAGACTATAGAGGATACAGTCCTATATACAAATAGCAAGGAAAAGCAGCTGTCGATTGACACGCAAAAGTAGTAACTTAGAAGTGGCTGTTGTCAAACTGTAAATAAAAGCTTAGGGGTTAAATTGGTGTATTGGATTGATATCGAAGATGAAAGTAGTAAGTTAATTTAACATATTGTACATTATTATTATTATTTTTATTATTATTATTATTATTATTATTATTATTATTATTATTATTATTATTATTATTATTATTATTATTATTATTATTATTATTATTAGCTAAGCTACAATCCAAGTTGGAAACTCCAACATGGAGAAATAGCCCGGTGAGTAAAGAAATAAGGAAATAGATAAACTTGAAAAAAATTTCGTATTGAAAAATTAAGATAAAATATTTTAAGAACTGTAAGAACATTAAACAGATATTTCACATGTAAACTATCAAAAGAGACTTGTGTCAGCCTGTTCAACATAAAGACATTTGCTGCAAGCTTGAAATTTTGAATTTCTACCAATTCAACTACCCGATGGAATAAAATTTTTAGAAAACTGTGTAGTTTTGAGCTTCATGATGGAGAGGGTCTGAATATTAGAACTAACTGAAAGCCCAGTATTACGAACAGGATAGTCTGTCCGGGAAGATCTGAATGGAAAGGATGGCCAAAATTATGGAAAAAAAAAATAAAAAAACTTATGCAACCTGCATAACGAACTAATTGAACGTCTATGCCAGAGATTAATATCTAGATCACAAATAAAATATTCAATAGACCGGAAATTCCTGTCCAACATATTAAGTTGAGATTCAGCAGCTCAGGACCAGACAGGAAAACAATTACTCAAGACAAAGCAGAATGAAAGAGTTAAGACTTCTTCAGAATATTTTGATCACCAAAAATCTTGAAAGACTTTCTAAATAAACCAAGGTTTTGTGAAATTGAGGAAGTGACAGACCTAATGTGTTTTTCAAAACTAAATTTACTGTAAAAAATACCTCCTAAAATTTTATATGAGTCATACAGAGTTGAAGAAACGTTATCAATGCTGGGACCAAGATGTTGAGGAGCCCCTGTCCTTGACCTACTTACAGTCATACTTTGAGTTTTGTTAGAATTCAGCTTCATGCCCCATAATTTGTACCATGATCTAATTTTAGTTACATCTCTAGTAAAGGATTCTGTAACCCCAGGTGTACAATCAGACGATGAAATTGAGGCCTAGAGAGTAGCTTCATTTGCATATGCAGTAAAGTTTTTTTCTATGCCAAACCACATGTTATGTGTACATAGTATAAAAAGTAATGGAGAACTGTAGCCAAAATTCTTTATTTTGTATAGTTGAAATAAATGAGCTATATCAGTTTGAATTGAAAAGGAAGCAGGCCAATGAATTATAAAAGGCCATTTTCTGTAGGTTACGAGGAAGCTGTGTTTTTATTGGGAAGATAAACTGACCAGAGATTGACACTAAAATTAAATGTGGAAAGATGGCACTCTTTCCAATGTGCTATAACTGTGCGCACCAGCTATAAGATCTGCGCCATCTGTTCATTCCGACCGTCATTAAAACAGCAATACAGTACTACCGATATTTCTTCTGACATTCCAGATGTCAATTAGCGCAAATTATGATATTTTCTCCTAATTAGTTGACAAGCCTTTCAGCACGTATGATTATTCCTTACATCACTTCTATAATTTTTTAACATGAATTAATTAACAGATCAGCGACACAATAAGCCACCTTCTACTTGCCCACGTGTAGAGCCATTATCTACGATAACGCAGCTGAAACATTCTTAAAACGATACTTCTTTCATTGAGAAAACAAGGAATCATTTCGATTCCAGAGACATGACTTCTCATTGAAGACCATAATCTTTTAAATGCTGTAATTGCCATTAGTCTATATTAAGGTTGTCAGAAGTAGCTTCGAGGATCGTCGACCACTCACAAACTACATGTCCCAAGTTCAAATAGCAATTGCAGCTTGAAGGATTTCGCTGATTATCACGACCACCTCACAAGGATTTTTGCATTGCCTTTACGACGAGGCCCTTACTTGGGCAGAGAGCTGGCCTGCATAGTGATTGAGATATGATATCTTTTAAGGAAACATCATAAAGCCAAGCTCATTTGCATCCATCAACGAAGCAAATCTCCTGCTTGTTACCTCTCATGTTTCCTTTCCTACATTAGTGAAGATGACCTTCTTTCTTTCATCCCTTGCATGATTTAGCGGATGTTGCAAATGATAATTTTGGGACATGAATATTATTAGTTTTTATAGACAAAGACTTATTAAGACCTACTTTCGTTTCTTTTAACATCTTTCTAATAATTTTTATATAATACTTTCTCCTGTATTGTTTGCTTTTTAATTACTCGAGTGTATTATTTTTTAGTTTATGACATGAAATAATAGTGCCATTTATTTTCTTATAGGATGACTGTTTAAACGGATATACAAAAGATCATTAAGAATATATGACCCTTAATCATCAGTGAAGTATTCCATTCAGTTACTTATCCACCACTGACATATTATGCACACGGAAGACAATAAACTTCACCAAGTATCCATTTCTAAATCAGGTATGTAGATAGAATGATGAGAGAGAGAGAGAGAGAGAGAGAGAGAGAGAGAGAGAGAGAGAGAGAGAGAGAGAGAGAGAGAGGAGAGAGGAGAGAGAGAGAGCATTTCGTACGTCACGGAGCTCATAGAATTTCGTCACCTATAGTTTTGAGAAATCAAAAGTATTATGCCTATGATAGCTGCGTGATTTAGGTCCTCCATACTCATCATGAGACTCAGAGAGAGAGAGAGAGAGAGAGAGAGAGAGAGAGAGAGAGAGAGAGAGAGAGAGAGAGAGAGAGAGAGAGATAATAGTACTGCCAAATATTACGGTGATTTTTATTAAATAAAAAAGGAGTTGTAAAATAATACTTACTCTATAACAGTTTAAAAACGCAATATTTTCATGCTAATAATATTCACAGTGAGGTCAAAAGAAAAACCAAAAATGACTGGAGAGAGTATTTAGATAGTAAAGCAGATGAGGCCGACAAAGCTATGAATTCAGGAAGTGACTATGATGTGAGAATTGCTCATAGAGTTATCAATGAAATTTCGACTGGGGCAAAGAAGAAGCATATACCAATCAAAAAGAGATATGGCTCTGTTATAGCAACAGAAGATGATGAAAGACATCATTGGATGGAATACATTAGTAAGGTTATGAATAGGACATATGAAGGGAATAATTTGATTGATATACCTGAAGCTGATGAAGACCTTGATGTACCCATGAATTAAATCAGTGTGTTTGAAGTCGAAGCTATACGAAAAAACTAGAGATGGAAATCCCCTGGAAGCGATGACATAACTGCCGAAATGATACTGGCCAAAAATGAAGCGACTCCCAGACTACTTACAAGATTATTTTGTAGAATGTGGCATGAAGAAGCAAAACCTGATGTTGTACAGCAATGCGTACACTATAGAAGTCCCCTTTTGATATTTGTGGACAATGAAAAAGCCTTTGATAGTGTGCACCGACCAATTTTGTGGAGAATCCTGTGCTATTATGGAATTCCTCTTAAATATGTAAATTTGATTAAGTCTGTTCATGAGCATAGCAAGTGCAAAGTTAATGTTAATGGAGTCTTATCAAGTGAGTTTCCAGTGAACAGCGGAGTACTGTAAGAGAATGTGTTGTCACCTATGTTGTTTATCATCCTCATGGACTTTGTAAAGTTTAGAACAGTCGGAGATGGTGGAGAGGGATTGGACTGGATTGGTGATAGGAATTAAGCAGACCTAGAGTATGCTGATGAAGCTGTCGTTCTTAGCAAAACACCAGAGGATTTGCAATGCTTGCTTACCAGAATGCATGAAATATCACATGAGGTGGGGCTGATGAGGATGAGAACGGAGTATGCAATGGAAGATGAAATATCATTGGAAGGAGAAATTATTAATGAGGTAGAATCATTCTAGTATTTAGGAACAATGATCTCCAATACAGGGTCTTTAGAATTAGAGTTTAGTGAAAGATTGAAAAAAGCTGATCAAAGAATGGCTAGGTTAAGTAAAATTTGTAAATCAAATCGCCTAAAATTTCATATAAAAATCAGACTATATATCAGTTTAGTGAGATCGGTGTTACTCTATGGACATGAGTCATGGTATGACAATGAAACAATATTCAATAGATTTAGTAGATTTGAGAATAAAGTCCTCAGAAGGATATTGGGAGTTAAATGGCAGGACAGGATTAGAAATGAAACTATAAGAGAGATTACTCGAGTACCATATGTGGATGAGATCATGATGAGGGGTAGATGGAGATGGTTTGGGCATGCTTTTCGCACTCCCCAAGAGAGATTAGTTCACCAAACGTTTAACTGGGCTCCACAAGGCACTTGAGGAATTGGAACACCCAGGCCTACATGGCTCAGGACTATAAAGCGCGAAGTAGGAGATGATGAAAGGAGAAGTATTGAATTAAAAGCTCAAGACAGAGACTTGCGATGTAGGAGATGATGAAAGGAGAAGTATTGAATTAAAAGCTGAAGACAGAGACGACTGGCGAAATCTAACCGAGGCCCTTTGCGTCAATAGGGGTAGGAAAAGATGATGATGATGAGGATGAATAAGCCAGGAGATTTTTCCATCAACTTAAATGACCAATAAATATTCATAAGGTTACATCAATTATTTTGATAACACCTACAGCCTTCATATGAAAATCATCACTAACAACATTGTCTTTTCCAATAATGTATTAATCCTTTGGACTTCGAAGCCCTAGCGCCCTTAAAAAGGATATATCAATTAGAAAATGATCAATTAGAATTGTGTAGGATGAACGTAATTTCTGAGCCGTAGCAGTCTACTCTCTCTCTCTCTCTCTCTCTCTCTCTAA